>NW_027661958.1:600000-822000 GCF_963422515.1 Blennius ocellaris | reverse complement strand
GTACTAGTTTGTTCTAAGGAAATACAAACTTTATTCCAAAATTACTCTATATCCCGTGTGGAGCATCATTTCGGCCACTCCTGATGAAATGAAAATAGCAGTTACTCCACTAAATATAATTGTTTGAAAGTGCTTGCAACTGCTATGTCCATCATGTTTAACCTTGAATTGAGAAAGTACTAGTTTGTTCTAAGGAAATACAAACTTTATTCCAAAATTACTCTATATCCCGTGTGGAGCATCATTTCGGCCACTCCTGATGAAATGAAAATAGCAGTTACTCCACTAAATATAATTGGTTGAAAGTACTTGCAACTGCTAAGTCCATCATGTTTAAACTTGAATTGAGAAAGTACTAGTTTGTTCTAAGGAAATACAAACTTTATTCCAAAATCACTCTATATCCCGTGAGGAGCATCATTTCGGCCACTACTGATGAAATGAAAATAGCAGTTACTCCACTAAATAAAACTGGTTGAAACTGCTTGAACCTGATAAACACATCATTTTAACTTGAATTGAGAAAGTACTAGTTTGTTCTAATGAAATAAAAACTTTCTTCCAAAATTACTCTATATCCCGTGTGGAGCATCATTTCGGCCACTCCTGGTGAAATGAAAATAACAGTTACTCCACTAAATATAATTGTTTGAAAGTGCTTGCAACTGCTATGTCCATCATGTTTAAACTTGAATTGAGAAAGTACTAGTTTGTTCTAAGGAAATACAAACTTAATTCCAAAATTACTCTATATCCCGTGTGGAGCATCATTTCGGCCACTCCTGATGAAATGAAAATAGCAGTTACTCCACTAAATAAAACTGATTGAAACTGCTTGAACCTGATAAACACATCATTTAACCTTGAATTGAGAAAGTACTAGTTTGTTCTAATGAAATAAAAACTTTATTCCAAAATCACTCTATATCCCGTGAGGAGCATCATTTCGGCCACTACTGATGAAATGAAAATAGCAGTTACTCCACTAAATAAAACTGGTTGAAACTGCTTGAACCTGATAAACACATCATTTTAACTTGAATTGAGAAAGTGCTAGTTTGTTCTAATGAAATAAAAACTTTATTCCAAAATCACTCTATATCCCGTGAGGAGCACCATTTCGGCCACTACTGATGAAATGAAAATAGCAGTTACTCCACTAAATAAAACTGGTTGAAACTGCTTGAACCTGATAAACACATCATTTAAAAGTTGAATAGTGAGAGTTTAGTATGTTTCGTGAAATACAAACTTTATTCTAAAAACACACTCAGTATCTCGTCTGAAGCATTTTTTCAGCCACAACTGATGAGAAGACCATAGCAGTCAAATCCAGCATAATGAAACTGCTTAAACCTGATAAACACTTCATGTTTAAACTTGAATAGTGAAAGTACGACTATGGTCTAGTAAAATACAAACTTTGTTCTAAAAACCAACTCTCAAGCTCCTCATCCTATCTCTAAGGGTGCGCTCAGCCACCCTACGCAGGAAGCTCACTTCAACCGCTTGTATCCGGGATCTCGTTCTTTCGGTCATGACCCATAGTTCATGGCTGTGGTGGAGGCAATAACTCGGGTCTGGGAGGAGTTTGGAGAGGCCATGGAAGAGGACTTTCGGTCTGCCCCGAGGAAATTCTGGCAAACCGACTCCATGCTCCAGGAGCATGGAGTCCGGGGCCCTTCATCCCTGCAACATCGCGTGACGCGGGGACGGTACCTCTGGACAGGCAGAATGGGGTCGTGGTCCCTCTCTTCAAGGAGGGGGATCGGAGGGTGTGTTCCAACTACAGAGGGATCACACTCCTCAGCCTCCCTAGGAAAGTCTATTCCAGTGTACTGGAGTGGAGGGTCCGGCCGTTAGTCAAACCTTGGATCCAAGAGGAATAATGCGGTTTTCATTCTGGTCGTGGAACACTGGACCAGCTCTATACCCTCCACCAGCTGCTTGAGGGTTCATGGGAGTTTGCCCAACCAGTCCACATGTGTTTTCTGGATCTTGAGAAGGCGTTCGACCGCGTCCCCTGAGACATCCTGTGGGGGGGTGCTCCGGGAGCATGGAGTCCGGGGCCCTTTGTTAAGCGCTGTTCAGTCTTTGTATTCCCGGAACAGGAGTTTGGTTTGCATTGGCGGCAATAAGTCGGACCTGTTTGGTAATCTATACAAATCTATACAAGAGAAGGTATAAAGGGTGATAAAGGGTGATAAAGGGTGATAAAGAGGAAGTGGTCCGAGCCCAGGTGAACGGGTCGATTTAAGGTCGTCGAGAGGACGTCTCACGCTGTTCGGCTGAGTGACAAAGGCTCCCCAGGAAAGTCTATTCCAGGGTACTGGAGAGGAGGGTCCGGCCGTTTGTCGAACCCTGGATAAAAGAGGAACAATGCGGTGCCATCTGTCGCAGTGTACTCTGGCGGGAGAACCACATCGCACTCTTCAGGAGACCTCCATCCATCTGAAGCAAGTTGCCCCTGGATCGGCTGATCCAGGAGACAGCTCCACACGTCAAAGGGCGGAATAATCCCTGTACACCGAAGTAAGAAGAACACAGAGAAGTAGACGGCAGCAAGGGAGGAGGTGAAATAGCGCTCCTCTCTGTTCATGTGACGTGCCAAGTCCATCCATCCATCCATCCATTTTCTGCCGCTTATCCGGGGCCGGGTCGCGGAGGCAACTCTGCTCAGACTTCCCTCACCCCAGACACTTCCTCCAGCTCTTCCGGTGGGACCCCAAGGCGTTCCCAGGCCAGCCGAGAGACAGGGCAACTCCAGAGAGAGAGGGCAACTCCAGAGCAGTGGAGTATCCAGCCCCCGTCGAGGAGCTGGGTTCCGGAGTCCGGTATCTCTCAGCCTCCTTCACAAGCTCGGGCTACTTCCCCCCAGCGAGGTCACATTCCATGTCCCAATAGCCAGATTCTGTGGCCGGGGATCGGGTCGTCGAGGCCTCTGCCGTCGACTGCCCCCCAATCCACAATGCACCCGACCCCTACGGCAGCCTCTGTAGGTGGTGGGCCCACAGGAGGGGCAAGTCCCCCGACAACATAGCTCCGAGGGTCATTCGGGTGCTCAAACTCCCCCACCACGACAAGGTTGCAGTTCAAGGGGGAGTCACCACCGTTTAAAAGTTTTGTATGTTGCTATTTGAGTATATGATTGTTGATTTTGCTTACATATGACCTCTATTATACGAAGAGTGCCTCATACTGTATTGACACTAATTATTGACCTCTGGGGTCAGAGGTCAAAAGGGGAATTGAAGGAATATAGTGGTTGAACATTTGTTTTCTGTGTGACAACTGGACATATTGTATTCAGTTGTGTTTCTACACTACTGGGTTTTCTCCCACTGCCCAAGTTGGGAAAACACAGCTATAAATCCATGTTCAGGGACATTCCAAGTTGGTTGGCGATGTCTCCTCAGTGCTCTACTTGCAAAAACATGGTCAAGGTAAGATTGGATCAACAGATAAGAGGTCAGAGGTCACTTTGTCCCACAGAACGTCAAGCTCTGAGAAGAACCAGTTTGAAGCAGTTTTGGGAACAAAGGAATAGCAAATTCACTATAGCAACGCATACATCACGAGGAACCGACCAATGTGAGGTTGAGGTGGTGTATGCAAATGTATAAATATCAACCACGTGTTGCAGTTGTGCCCTTCTTCATTGTAAACCTGGCCTGCACACTTGGGTCTGCAAGGAAGAACGGTCTGAGCTCGTATTATGTAATCTGATATATGTATTTTTGTAATCTCTTGTTTGTGTGATTATTAAATTCACTATTGAAGAAATTAACTCTGTTCCTGCCTCTCCCGGATCAAACGAACAAGCAGGAATTCAGGGGAACACAGGAACGAATTCCAACACTAAGCATCTCTACCTAAAGTCAGTAACACGATTTCTCTAGATTAAACCAGTCTGAGATGCTATATCTAAAGACAGTAACGGGATTGATTTTTTAAATTTTTTTTATTAAACCAGCCTGAGCAGCTCCATCTAGAGACAGTAACGTGATTTTCTAAATCAAACCAGCCTGAGCAGCACCATCTAGAGACAGTAACGTGATTTTCTAAATCAAACCAGCCTGATCAGCTCTATCTAAAGACAGTAATGTGATTTTCTAGATCAAACCAGCCTGATCAGCTCTATCTAAAGGCAGTAACACAATTTGTCTAGATTAAACCAGCCTGAGCAGCTCTATCTTAAGAAAATAACATGATTTTTTTCTCAATTAAACCAGCCTGAGCAGCTCTATCTTAAAGGAGTACAGTAGGATTTTCCCGAATTTTAGGAAAGAACCGCCCTCTCCACCTTTTGAAAAATGCACGCAAAGCTCTACCTGCTCCCGAGATGGAACGCCTACTAAAACGTGTGCGAGAGACATGAACGAGCCCAGTTCTCCTCGTGCACGCACTGTTTACAAGTCACAAGTCAGCATCGCTTACACAAGCTCACTTTACAAGAAGATTTGAACTTTTTCCACTAATCAACCCTGGAAAGTTACAATATAGACATAGATAACTTTTACTGGAAGTGATTTGAAATGGATTTCTCCAAATAGAATGCCAAACTTTACCTGTCGAGTAGAAACTTCGCGACTGAAGCATCAGTGGGAAGCCCAACCTGGGCTTTCAGCGCACGCCATCGTGTGAAAGAATCTCCCAAAAACACTCTGGTCTTGTTTCTCTCTTCCGAAGCCTTTCTCTTCTTCTCATACACTTCGAAGACACTTTTTCTCTTTTGCGACCCTCTGCCATTTTCAAAGTACCCGGTGAGAACTGCGAGCTCGCTGAAGGCGTAGCTCACCATATACACCTGAAAGCGCGCATGCGCAGAAAGTGAAAACTAATAGATCCACGCTACCTGGGGACAAGCACATACGACGGCCTTGCGTAATATATCACCAGAATGATTGACAGTTGGGAGTACCAATAGTCTTGATGATCCACCCGGAAAAAGAAAATCCTCCTGTACACCTTTAAGACAGTAACATGATTTTACTTGATTAAACCAGCCTGAGAAGCTCTATCTTAAAAAAGTACACTCAAAAATGAAATGACAGAATTGTTTTTTCAGTGTGACATGATTTTCCTCGATTAAACCATGGTCCAAGTGGAGGAACGTGGGAGCAGCGCTTCAAAGGGTTGAGTGGAAATCTCCACCAACGGCTGATCCCACGTTTCATCGGGCTCATCCATCCCTCCGGACATGGCCTCACAGCCAGAGACAGGTGAGCCGTTTAGGGACTATTCAGTAACAAGAACTTAGAGCTGTGATTTCACTTGTATATAAGTTAAAGATGTAAAGCAAAGTTGGACTCTTCAGGTGATGAAATATACATTAAATGTCCACCAATGACTGTTGAGATGGTTGATCATTTAGTTTTAAATGTAGTAAACATAGAAAATACTTTGGCTGGTTATTGTGATTAAATTAAATTACATCTCACAACAAAACATGCTTTTAAAATAACAAAGACATTTGATCCAAATTACATTGAATTTAATACAAGAGACCCATTCTACAAAACAAACCTTTCCTCCTGCAATTAGCCTTTCAATACCACCTCACTCCGTGTGTGTTGTCCTCACAATCAATCAAAGTGATCTGGTGTCTCCTGGTGTTGATCTTAAGAGTCTCTCAACTTGTGGAACCTGTGCATTTAACACTTTTCTTTTGTCTACAGTGTGTTGTGGGAATCTCCCAGAACCTGTATCTCGCCCACCTTGCTGCTCCTCCTGTCACCTGCAGTACAAGGTGATTTCGTCTGTCCACTTCTGGCTCTAAAGACTCTTCTGGCTGTTTGTACCTACATGAACATCATTACATGCAGCTTGTTTACCAGAGCTTTACTTCAAGTCATTGCACAGCTAGAAAACTTTAGTTTAGTAAGTCTCAGTAAGGTCTGAGTGTGTATCACATGTTTAGGTGCAACCAGGGTTGGGTAGTCATGGAATACATGTAACAGTGTTACATAATTAGGATACAAAAAACATATAACTGTAATCTGTTACAGTACATAAAAAAATGTGTAATCTCGTTACAGGTATGCTCGATAAAAACTGGGATTACTGAGCAGGATTACAGTAGAAATCAGATGGAATAAACTAGAAATGCAGCTGTCACATGCGCCATGCACTGGCATTGCGACACTTCCCGACGCTTTCAGGCTGACAATCCATGCTTTGCCATGGATTCTGCAGACAGTTGCTTTCATCACTATGTTTAAAAGTCGGAGAAATCTCTTAACCTCTCTGTACAATGCAAACTATGTCTCCCAGCCGTGAAAGTGCTGTGAACGTCCAGGAACTGGACATCTCACCTGAAGAAACATAGAAACATAAAACCTGCTCACTTTCACTGATACACACATGGACTCTGTTTACTAGTTTTATTAGCTCGTAATATGCTTCCTACCTGTTCTCAATACGTTTAGAGGCTCTTGTGTTTTAGGGATTAATTGGGGCGACACGTGCCATCACTTTTTTCTTTTTACTCAATGAGTGATTCATGCTGCCAGATACAGCCTCTCATCAAACATTCACATTTATTCCGGAAAAAACCCAACATTAAAACTAATGAGGAAACGGGGCGAGAGAGAGAGAGAGAGAGAGAGAGAGAGAGAGAGAGAGAGCGAGAGAGAGAGAGAGAGAGAGAGAGAGTTTTAGAAAAGATGGGCACATTTTCTTGAATAGAAATTGAAAGCTTTATTTGTATTGTGGTTTTGATTCTCTAAAAAAAAAAAATCAATGTTAGACACCTGATTGGTTACTGAGTTTTGATAGTTCAAAACTTGTTAAGTGCAATTTGTGTCTGCTGTGTATAAGATGTGTCAATACACTGAGCAGATGACACTTTCTATTCTTTCTTGTCATTTTTTTATGTTTTATTATGGCCAGGCAAGAGTAGAGGCACGGCTTTTCAGAGGTTGATGGACTCTGTGCTGCGCGACCTCGCTTTCGTTTCTGTTTACCTGGACGACATCTTGGCTAGTTCTTCAGTTGAGGAGCATTTTTCACACCTAAAGCAAGTTTTTCAGCGCCTTGAGCAGGGGTGGGCAATTATTTTTCCGAAGGGGCCAAATGAGAAGCAGAAAATATTGTGGAGGGCCTTGCCAAAAGTTTAAACTCTATTCTGCATATGAATTTTATTTCTAAATTGAAAGTAGTGAATGGCATTGTTTACACATGCTGGTAAGTGTCTGTGTTATTATTAGGTAAAGAGAAAGTGAGGGTTATTTTAACAAAAAATGTTTTTATTCAGTGCAGTTATTCAAAACAATTGTAAACATGAAACATTTGTAACTCTTTTTTGAATTACATTAACCAAAAACACTTTTTTCTATTAAGACATCACAATGTCTTTGTATGCCAAATATCATTAACAAGATATGTCACATTATGATTGTCAAACTGCCAAGCTGTGCAGACAAAAAGTAATAGTGAACACACATTTGGGTATTTTCTTGTTCAGTGAGAGAAATCTAGCCTTTGCTGCCCTTTAACGAGTGCATCAAAGTCAGGTTGAATGTCTGAGGTGGAGATGCGAAGCACAGCTGACAGATGATCATCAGTAAGAGAGGATCTGAACCTGGATTTGGTAAACTTCATTACTGAGAATGTTTGTTCACATATGTAGGTAGATCCAAACAGAACCAACATCTTCTGAGCATGTCTCCTCATGTTTGGAAAGTTCTCCTCCTTAAGAGATGAGTAGAACTCCAGCAGTGATGCTGACTTAAAGTGCTCTGCCAGTACTGTGTCAGACTGCAGGTCAATGAGCTCCAGCTGAACATCACTGGGTGCATCATCTACTCTGCAGGCAAAGGGAGAGGAAACCAGGTGCATGTCATCCTCAATGTTTTTACAATCATCAAATCGCCTTAAAAACTCACCATGCAAATCTCCTAACATGGATGAGTACCTGCAGAGATGATTGGCTGATGGTCTGACTTATTTAAGGGTTTGCATGTGAGTGAGAGTGTTGTTCTGTAGTTGACTTGAAAGAAACAGCAACTTTCTCATAAAAGCCTTCACCAGGTTATGCATGTCATGAACGAAAAGGCCCTTGCCTTGCAGTTTAGTGCTCAGTTCATTCATCAGTGCCGTCACATCAACAGCAAATGCAAAATCTGCCATCCAGTTCATATCTGAAAGCTCGGGGATGTTTTTGCCTTTCATCTCACAAAACTCTTGAATCTCTGTTTTCAGGTCCCAAAATCTTTTGAGCACTTTGCCCAGACTGAGCCATCTGACAGCTGTGTGGTACATGATGTCACCATGTTCATTCTCATGCTCCTCTAAAAGTGCAACAAACTGCCTGTGATTTAATGCTCGTGCCCTGATAGAGTTAACCCTTTTTAGTTACAACATCAATAACATGGTTAAGTTTTAGCACAGACCTGCACAGTACATGCTGATGTATAATACAATGTATCAACACTAAATGATGCTCTGTGCCGAGTTCAGTCACTTTATCTTGGATCTGTTTCAAAAGTCCGACATGTTTTCCTGTCATATTCGGACAACCATCAGTAGTGACGCCTACCAGTTTGTCCCATTTCAGTCCAAGCTTGACCATGCATGCATCGACCTCCTTGAACAGATCGTTCCCCGTTGTCGTTCCTTTTATTGACCTCAATGCTGCCAGCTCCTCCGTAATCTTGAAGTCCTGCCTTATTCCCCGGAGAAACACCAGTAACTGGGCAGTGTCACGGACACCACAGCTCTCATCCAAAGCCAAAGAGAAAAAGTCAAAACTTTCAACTCCACTTTTGAGCTGACATTCGAGATTCTCCGCGATTCCTTTCACCCTTCTGGTGACGGTTCGCCTGGACAGCGGGACTTTTTCAAATGCTTCTTTATTCTCAGGGCATATTAGCGCGGCAGAGCCCACCAAGCACTCTTTCACAAACTCGCCAATCCGAGAACGGCTTGCTGTTTTTAGCGATTTTGTGGGATATAACGAAGCTGGTCTTGGTCGCTGCATCCTGGGCTGTGTGTAGTTTGCTAAAACAGCCTTGTTGTTTTGCTAGCTTTGCTAGCAAGTCTTCTGATATTCGCGCTCTCTCAGCCTACGCCAAGTGTCTGTATTTCTCCGCGTGTTTTGTCTCATAATGCCGACTCACATTGTACTCCTTAAACACGGCGACGTGCTCTCCACAAACTAAACAGACGGGTTTACCACCGACTTCAGTAAACAAATATTTAGTGCTCCAAATCTTCTTGAAATTTCGGCCTTCAGCATCCACCTTTCTTTTCTTGACGTGCCCGTACATCATTGAGGGGCGACAATCACATGCACTGAGAAGCCGTCGGTGGGGAATCCACCGCCGCCATCTTGTTCGGCCATTTTGATCCGAATCACCACCCCAGCGCCACTGTTGGTGGGAGGCAGTACTACATGCAATATGTTTTGTTCCGACGCACAATTACAGCGTCACTGTCGGTGGGAGGCAAGAGAACATGATCCGCAATGCAACCGTGCTCCTCCAGACTTGAAACCTCGCCAGTGCGGTATCACAATGGTGGCTTATGGGCACCGACATACTTGTTTTTGGCCGCCGCCATGCGTGTTTGTGGTCGCCGCCATATTTAAAAGGACAACTGATGTCACTGCTTCAGTTACGTCACGGTTTCATGGATCATGTTCAGTTTGAAGAAGCACAAGAACACTGGAGAAACATCCAGGTAGATATTATGTGAATAGAGCTCAGAGTGTTTATAAGGTCCAGAGCCAAGTGGATTGAAGAGGGAGAATCCCCCCCCCCATCATATTCCATATTCAATATCTCTCTGAACCTATTTCAACAAGACACTGCAGCTGGAACCACATCTGTAGAGTTCAGCTACTAAACTGATCTGCCTTCTTCATTCATGCAGTGACAATGTGTGGTGCATTAAGCAAAACTAACTACAAAAATGGAGAGTAACTGTAGTTACTTCAGAGTAAATGTCCATGACAAACCTTCAAAAAGTACCTCTGACAACTTTAAAAGAATAAAACCATCCATGAATCACGTCATTGTTCTTTATTAT
This sequence comes from Blennius ocellaris, assembly GCF_963422515.1. Classification (NCBI taxonomy): domain Eukaryota; kingdom Metazoa; phylum Chordata; class Actinopteri; order Blenniiformes; family Blenniidae; genus Blennius; species Blennius ocellaris. Next base: position 811,971 of record NW_027661958.1, on the reverse strand, counting down.
ATATTAAAAGCACTTTTAAAGACAAAACCAAACAAATCCACATGAGCAAGCGTGAGCGACTGTGGAAAGGGAAAAAGTCCCTCTAACAGGAAGAAATCTTTGCAGAAACCAGACTCAGAGGTGGAGGCATTCTGCTGGCCGGTTGGGGTGAGAGGATAGAGGAGAGGACAGACAGATAGATAAAAGATACACTCTGAAAATTGGGACAGGAGACTTCAAACCACTATATTGATAGACATCCGGCAGGGAGGATGAGAGCACAGACGACAGGAGCTTGCTAGAACTTTCTCCCACTGGCTATGATGACCTGTGCTTGAAGCCTTGTGTGACCTTCAGCCATCAGGATGTTGATGATGATCTGAAAAAGATGGACAAGGTGCATGCAGATAGGTTTCAAAAGACACAAAATATTGACCACTACTTCTATGATGTCCTCCATTGATTGATCATCTTAATTCTGGAAGCATAACATCAAAAATGTAATCGATGAGTCTCAGGTCCCCCTTCTTGATTTCCATGACCTCCTCCATCTCTTTCAGCATCTCGAAGATCTGTTGCAATACAGACGAATAAAAATAAACAAACTGAGCTTATGTTACATAAAAAATCTCAAACTTGATTGATGAGTCATAAGAGTGTTCTGCATGCAGACATGCGACACTCAATTCCTTTACGGTCTCTGGATCCGTGGTCAGCACAGATGCTGTGTGCATTGTTGGGTGTGCATATGAATGCTCCATGCCCACGCATTTGCTGCTACGATGACGTGACATTCTGATTGAACACTGCGTCTGAAAAAATATTTAAATCAGAATCATTAGTATTTGTTCAAATGTACTGATCTCTCATTGATGATTGCAAACTGACAAGCATCCAAGTGATTCATTGCAGTATGTTATATATAAGATATTCAATCTCCCTCACAACCATTAAACTTTCTCTAATTTGGATGCTCTGATAATAACACAGAAATCCCAGTCAGGTTGTAAAAATCCAGTAATGCAGTATGATAAAAAATACCAGTACGGGTCTAAATAAACCAACACATGGAACAAAGATAAAAAAAAGAGCAACATAAACTTTGAGCTGATCTTACTTGAATTGCTCCCAACATAACTATACAACGACTCTTCCTCTCACTAATACTGATATAATGACACCTATCAACCATGTCCTACTTATTAGTGCAGGCTGATGCACACCGTTTTGAGGCTTTTCACCCACGTGACAAAATTCAGCCATTTAGGACGTAAACGCAACTAAATGTTGTGATGAAACTGCAGTTAGCAGGAGTGATAAGTGAAGGCACACAGTAAACTGTGAGTTGTCTGGACGGAGAAATAAAGCAGCAGATATGTGGACAGACTGACACAGTTGGGGAGAGATGAACATATCTGTTCCCTCATGGAAGGTTGTGAAGCTGATCTGGCTCCGGTCTTCCAGTGCGAGTATAAACATATTCTCTAAATACTGGTATAACTCCACCTACCATTTCATTTTTATTAGTGCAGGCTGATACTTTACACATAGAAAAAAATGCAATTATTTACCTTAGCAGAAGACAATCCTTTACTCTGTTGAGCTTCGAGTACACGTGTGAAGAAAACAATGCAATGGGAACAAATGTGCGTTTGAAGCGCGGCGCACAGTTTTTTTTCCGGCGAGTGGGTCCTCCAACGTCACTTCCGGTGGGTGGGCCTCCGAAAACGTAATTCCCGACGTTCCGCGGGGTCTGATACGTCACTTCCTGTATCTCGCTACAGTAAACGTCACTTCCGGTACGCATATTTTCAAAATGGCGGCGACCGGTAAATAAGTACGGCGGCGCCCGCAACACCGCCATTTTTGATTCTCCACCGACATCTCTTGCATGCACTGATTGACTTGTTTTACGGGTTACGTATACGACGTACGTAGGTTACGTACACTGTACATAAATAAACAGGCTTCAAAGTAAAAGCATTTCCATTTTAATTTATAGAGCCGATGGTTTTAGTCCACACATTAAAATTCGAAAGAAGCTTTTGTTTTCTTAATTCTAAGCAACCTTTCGCGGGCCGGTCAGAATCGGGTCACGGGCCGCATTTGGCCCGCGGGCCTTAAAATGCCCAGGTCTGGCCTTGAGGAACATGGCCTAATTGTCAACCCTGCTAAGTGCCAGTTTGGTCTGCCTGTGATTGACTTTTTGGGTCATCGTATTTCAACTCAGGGTGCCATTCCATTGCCTTCTAAGGTGCAAGCGGTGACAGATTTCCCTCGTCCAGCCTCGGTTAAGGCCCTGCAGGAGTTTTTGGGCATGATTAATTTCTACAACCTTTCATATTGAGATTACAACTATATACCAAATAAAGGTTTTATCAGCTCTATCAATTACAATGGTCAAATTGTCTCAATGGCTACAGACAGAAAATCGTGGATTTAAATCCACCTGGAGGTGTTTGTGGAATTAACTTGTGTGTGCATGTGTTTCCTCAGGGTTCTCTGGTTTTCTTCCATAGTCCAATTAAATGCATGTTAATGGTAATACTAAACTGACTCTCTGTGTATGTCCCGTGGTAGACTGATGACGTGTTCTGTTTCTTTTGAAACGTGTTTTCAGTGACGGCCAGACCAGACGTCAATATAATGTTCAGGAAAGACGTCTCAAAAAACTTTCATTCAGGCTCTTCTGAGGAAGTCTTCTGGATGTCTAGAGACATCGTCTTTAGTTGTGTTCTGGACCTACATGTTGACACAAAGAACAGTGGCTGTGTAAAACACATTGGTTACTGTGGAACTGTGCTGTGTATTCATCAACAACATCTCACATGTTGGAAGATAAACAAGAGCACGGAGCAACATTTTATCAAAAATAATTTATTTATGAAAAATTATTCATTAGAATAAATTGGTTATTTATCAAATAATAATGACATTGGGCCACCACCAGCTAAACTGGAAATAGTTAATGCCAAAAAAAGTGTTATTTAAATTGATTTATGTTTCTCTTTAGATATAACAATCTTGAATAACAGGGAAGGTGTGAGATTGGAGCGCAGGCTGTTTCAAACCAGTGAACCAGGACCGCTTGACCCCGTCAGCTAGAAAGGGTATGTACTGGGTTTCAGAAGATGGCAGTGCCTCGAAGTCAGTGGGGACGCGCACTGGGTGGATGTCTGTGACTCCCCCCCCCCCTTTTGTGCGAGTCCCTTGCGAAGATCGTGTGATAATCGCGGGAGACCTCCTCATACAAATGCATCTCCTTGTTTCTGTTGTGGTAAAGTGCGAGCCTCAGCAGAGCGTTGCTCGGTCTTTGACTCGAAGCCTGAATAAGGTTCTTCTGGTACAGACATGGTCTGTTTACCTGAAATGTCTGTATTCTCTGGTTGAGTCATTGGAGCGTGCACAACCATGTCACCTTCGGTGCTCGGTTTTGTACCCTGAAGAACCTGTTCAAGGTTAACATGGTGAGCGCTGGTGATGGTTTTGGTTGTGGAAATGAGGAGAGTTGTGTCATGCGTGTCGTCGCTGGTGAGGGACGAAGGCAGATTGTCAATGAGATGAGAATTAGTTCAAGATTGTGGAATGAACTGTCAGTTAACATCTCTAAAGGTGGAAATGCGGTCACTTTAATCTGACCAGGTGTCAGAATTTGGACCCGTGGGTTGGCTGAACGATTGCTGTTAGAAGCTGGGTGGCCTAGTTCTTAGCCAATGGGAGTCGGGCTGACGACTTGGGACCAAAGGCGCCGTTTGGTGGCAGCGAGTCGGTTTAGGATGTCCTGACCAATAAGCAGTTCTTCTGTGTCCAGATCAGTGACGTGGATGGGATGCGTCGCTGACATGTCCTGGAAAGCTGTTGACCCAGACACATTGAGTGATGTGGTGCAAGTCCTGAGTGAAGCCTCGGTTGTTTATGCTACACTCTTCCACCTGAAGTGGCTTTCCTTAAGTGGCATGCGCAAGCGTGGTTCTAGCAACCCGTGCGAAGGTGTCTGAACACATGAGGGGGATTTCTGACCCAGTACCAAGCAGTGAGAGAGTGTCAACAACCCCTACCACCACTGAAGTGTATCTGTGGTTGGCATAGCCAAGATTACCCAAGAATGTCAAATGGGCCTCTTTCACCTCCTGGATCTCCTCCTCCTGCCAAAATGAACTTTGTGTGCGGAGGGGAGGGGCCAAGTCATGCGGTCAGGGGGAGCCAGGTCCCTTCTTACCAGGCGGGTTCAGGTGCTGCTTCACCACTCTGATGCAGGTTTTAATCCACTGTGGGACATCTGCATCCCAGTTGTTTTGAGTCTGACCTCAGCCTCGGTATTTAGACTTACCTCTCCTCACCTGAGACCTCAGGACACCTGCATCACCATCATAGTTTTCACCTGAACGGTGGTGCAGCTCCCACACCATCTGCGCATGTTTGCGGAGGTCTTTCATGGTGGGGTTTTTGGTCCTGCAGAAAAGGGCGACATCGATCCACACACTGTTGTGGAGGTTGTTAACGAAGAGGGACTTAAAAGTCTGGTCTTTGTCCAATCCTGGTGCATTGTGGCCTTGGAAGTAGGCAGCCCTTAGGCACCTATAAATACTATCTGGGAGTCTCCGCCCCCTTTTGAGTGATTGTAAATGCACCAAAGTTTGCAGAGGCAGGATCATTGTGCAGATGATCCTGCTTCCCTAAGTGCATGACAGAGGGCTGAGTAATGGTCTCTGATGGCAGATGGGAGGGACTCTATGTAAACATGGACACTCCTGGATGTCATCTTCCAGAGAAGCGTAAGCTTCTCTCGGGACGAAGGATGAGGCAGGTTGAAGAGGCAGCGTTCAACCTCCACCAGGTTGTCCGCTACACGAATCTCCGGGTTGTTTGGTTCGAACTGCTCTATGTCCTCTGCAAGGGACTCAAGCTGGCTGGTCCAAAGACCAGGTACCCTTGGGATATCGGAATGGTCAGAGTCATCTGAGCTAGAACATCCTGGTTCTCTCCGGTGGAGAGAATGAGGGAGCTGATAGCACTGTCAGGTGCTGAAAAATGACAATGTTCCTTCTCCTGAAAAGGAGTGAAAGAGCTGCGAGACCACGTGGTGGTGTGGCTGAGAGCACTGATATCCATCAGTGTGTCATAGCAACTCGCTGTTGAGGTTTCTTCTCTCCTGTGTAGACAGGCATAGAAGACCGGCGTCAACAGTCTTCAACTGGGTCATGTGGCTCCCGAGGTATCTTTGCTCTGAGCACGCAGTGTCTCTGACGACTCATGGTAGGAGTCACGCAAAAGCTGTGTTTCGAAAAGTGCGAAAATGTTGTTAATGCACCTGTGGCTTTCACTTCTGTAGTCTATACAAATTGTAACCTCGCAACTGCAACACAGTGTTTTTAGCACCTTGGGTGAGCAATAGTTGTGTTAGTGTACATTTATCTGGGTAGATACTTGAATAGTGAAAGTACGAGTTTGTCCTAATGAAATTAAAACTTTATTCGAAAAACATACTCAGTATCTCGTCTGAAGCATCTTTTCGGCCACAACTGATGAAAAGACCATCACAGTCAAATCCAGCATAATAAAAGAGGTTGAAACTGCTTTAACCTTATAAACACTTCATGTTTAAACTTGAATTGAAAAGTACCAGTTTGCTCTAAGGAAATAAAAACTTTATTCCAAAATTACTCTATATCCCGTGTGGAGCATCATTTCGGCCACTCCTGATGAAATGAAAATAGCAGTTACTCCACTAAATAAAAATGGTTGAAACTGCTTGAACCTGATAAACAAATCATTTAAACTTGAACTGAGAAAGTACTAGTTTGTTCTAATGAAATAAAAACTTTCTTCCAAAATTACTCTATATCCCGTGTGGAGCATCATTTCGGCCACTCCTGATGAAATGAAAATAGCAGTTACTCCACTAAATAAAACTGGTTGAAACTGCTTGAACCTGATAAACACATCATTTAAACTTGAATTGAGAAAGTACTAGTTTGTTCCAAGGAAATAAAAACTTTCTTCCAAAATTACTCTATATCCCGTGTGGAGCATCATTTCGGCCACTCCTGATGAAATGAAAATAGCAGTTACTCCACTAAATATAATTGTTTGAAAGTGCTTGCAACTGCTATGTCCATCATGTTTAACCTTGAATTGAGAAAGTACTAGTTTGTTCTAAGGAAATACAAACTTTATTCCAAAATCACTCTAAATCCCGTGAGGAGCATCATTTCGGCCACTCCTGATGAAATGAAAATAGCAGTTACTCCACTAAATAAAACTGGTTGAAACTGCTTGAACCTGATAAACACATCATTTTAACTTGAATTGAGAAAGTACTAGTTTGTTCTAATGAAATAAAAACTTTCTTCCAAAATTACTCTATATCCCGTGTGGAGCATCATTTCGGCCACTCCTAATGAAATGAAAATACCAGTTACTCCACTAAATATAATTGGTTGAAAGTACTTGCAACTGCTAAGTCCATCATGTTTAAACTTGAATTGAGAAAGTACTAGTTTGTTCTAAGGAAATAAAAACTTTCTTCCAAAATTACTCTATATCCCGTGTGGAGCATCATTTCGGCCACTCCTTATGAAATGAAAATAGCAGTTACTCCACTAAATATAATTGGTTGAAAGTACTTGCAACTGCTAAGTCCATCATGTTTAAACTTGAATTGAGAAAGTACTAGTTTGTTCCAAGGAAATAAAAACTTTCTTCCAAAATTACTCTATATCCCGTGTGGAGCATCATTTCGGCCACTCCTGATGAAATGAAAATAGCAGTTACTCCACTAAATATAATTGTTTGAAAGTGCTTGCAACTGCTATGTCCATCATGTTTAACCTTGAATTGAGAAAGTACTAGTTTGTTCTAAGGAAATACAAACTTTATTCCAAAATTACTCTATATCCCGTGTGGAGCATCATTTCGGCCACTACTGATGAAATGAAAATAGCAGTTGCTCCACTAAATAAAACTGGTTGAAACTGCTTGAACCTGATGAACACATCATTTAAACTTGAACTAAGAAAGTACTAGTTTGTTCTAATGAAATAAAAACTTTCTTCCAAAATTACTCTATATCCCGTGTGGAGCATCATTTCGGCCACTCCTGATGAAATGAAAATAGCAGTTACTCCACTAAATATAATTGGTTGAAAGTACTTGCAACTGCTAAGTCCATCATGTTTAAACTTGAATTGAGAAAGTACTAGTTTGTTCTAAGGAAATACAAACTTTATTCCAAAATCACTCTATATCCCGTGAGGAGCATCATTTCGGCCACTACTGATGAAATGAAAATAGCAGTTACTCCACTAAATAAAACTGGTTGAAACTGCTTGAACCTGATAAACACATCATTTTAACTTGAATTGAGAAAGTACTAGTTTGTTCTAATGAAATAAAAACGTTCTTCCAAAATTACTCTATATCCCGTGAGGAGCATCATTTCGGCCACTCCTGATGAAATGAAAATAGCAGTTACTCCACTAAATAAAACTGGTTGAAACTGCTTGAACCTGATAAACACATCATTTAACCTTGAATTGAGAAAGTACTAGTTTGTTCTAATGAAATAAAAACTTTATTCCAAAATCACTCTATATCCCGTGAGGAGCATCATTTCGGCCACTACTGATGAAATGAAAATAGCAGTTACTCCACTAAATAAAACTGGTTGAAACTGCTTGAACCTGATAAACACATCATTTTAACTTGAATTGAGAAAGTACTAGTTTGTTCTAATGAAATAAAAACTTTCTTCCAAAATTACTCTATAGCCCGTGTGGAGCATCATTTCGGCCACTCCTGATGAAATGAAAATAGCAGTTACTCCACTAAATAAAACTGGTTGAAACTGCTTGAACCTGATAAACACATCATTTAAACTTGAATTGAGAAAGTACTAGTTTGTTCCAAGGAAATAAAAACTTTCTTCCAAAATTACTCTATATCCCGTGTGGAGCATCATTTCGGCCACTCCTGATGAAATGAAAATAGCAGTTACTCCACTAAATATAATTGTTTGAAAGTGCTTGCAACTGCTATGTCCATCATGTTTAACCTTGAATTGAGAAAGTACTAGTTTGTTCTAAGGAAATACAAACTTTATTCCAAAATCACTCTAAATCCCGTGAGGAGCATCATTTCGGCCACTCCTGATGAAATGAAAATAGCAGTTACTCCACTAAATAAAACTGGTTGAAACTGCTTGAACCTGATAAACACATCATTTTAACTTGAATTGAGAAAGTACTAGTTTGTTCTAATGAAATAAAAACTTTCTTCCAAAATTACTCTATATCCCGTGTGGAGCATCATTTCGGCCACTCCTAATGAAATGAAAATACCAGTTACTCCACTAAATATAATTGGTTGAAAGTACTTGCAACTGCTAAGTCCATCATGTTTAAACTTGAATTGAGAAAGTACTAGTTTGTTCTAAGGAAATAAAAACTTTCTTCCAAAATTACTCTATATCCCGTGTGGAGCATCATTTCGGCCACTCCTTATGAAATGAAAATAGCAGTTACTCCACTAAATATAATTGGTTGAAAGTACTTGCAACTGCTAAGTCCATCATGTTTAAACTTGAATTGAGAAAGTACTAGTTTGTTCCAAGGAAATAAAAACTTTCTTCCAAAATTACTCTATATCCCGTGTGGAGCATCATTTCGGCCACTCCTGATGAAATGAAAATAGCAGTTACTCCACTAAATATAATTGTTTGAAAGTGCTTGCAACTGCTATGTCCATCATGTTTAACCTTGAATTGAGAAAGTACTAGTTTGTTCTAAGGAAATACAAACTTTATTCCAAAATCACTCTAAATCCCGTGAGGAGCATCATTTCGGCCACTCCTGATGAAATGAAAATAGCAGTTACTCCACTAAATAAAACTGGTTGAAACTGCTTGAACCTGATAAACACATCATTTTAACTTGAATTGAGAAAGTACTAGTTTGTTCCAAGGAAATAAAAACTTTCTTCCAAAATTACTCTATATCCCGTGTGGAGCATCATTTCGGCCACTCCTGATGAAATGAAAATAGCAGTTACTCCACTAAATATAATTGTTTGAAAGTGCTTGCAACTGCTATGTCCATCATGTTTAACCTTGAATTGAGAAAGTACTAGTTTGTTCTAAGGAAATACAAACTTTATTCCAAAATCACTCTAAATCCCGTGAGGAGCATCATTTCGGCCACTCCTGATGAAATGAAAATAGCAGTTACTCCACTAAATAAAACTGGTTGAAACTGCTTGAACCTGATAAACACATCATTTTAACTTGAATTGAGAAAGTACTAGTTTGTTCCAAGGAAATAAAAACTTTCTTCCAAAATTACTCTATATCCCGTGTGGAGCCTCATTTCGGCCACTCCTGATGAAATGAAAATAGCAGTTACTCCACTAAATATAATTGTTTGAAAGTGCTTGCAACTGCTATGTCCATCATGTTTAAACTTGAATTGAGAAAGTACTAGTTTGTTCTAAGGAAATAAAAACTTTCTTCCAAAATTACTCTATATCCCGTGTGGAGCATCATTTCGGCCACTCCTGATGAAATGAAAATAGCAGTTACTCCACTAAATATAATTGTTTGAAAGTGCTTGCAACTGCTATGTCCATCATGTTTAACCTTGAATTGAGAAAGTACTAGTTTGTTCTAAGGAAATACAAACTTTATTCCAAAATTACTCTATATCCCGTGTGGAGCATCATTTCGGCCACTACTGATGAAATGAAAATAGCAGTTGCTCCACTAAATAAAACTGGTTGAAACTGCTTGAACCTGATGAACACATCATTTAAACTTGAACTAAGAAAGTACTAGTTTGTTCTAATGAAATAAAAACTTTCTTCCAAAATTACTCTATATCCCGTGTGGAGCATCATTTCGGCCACTCCTGATGAAATGAAAATAGCAGTTACTCCACTAAATATAATTGGTTGAAAGTACTTGCAACTGCTAAGTCCATCATGTTTAAACTTGAATTGAGAAAGTACTAGTTTGTTCTAAGGAAATACAAACTTTATTCCAAAATCACTCTATATCCCGTGAGGAGCATCATTTCGGCCACTACTGATGAAATGAAAATAGCAGTTACTCCACTAAATAAAACTGGTTGAAACTGCTTGAACCTGATAAACACATCATTTTAACTTGAATTGAGAAAGTACTAGTTTGTTCTAATGAAATAAAAACTTTCTTCCAAAATTACTCTATATCCCGTGTGGAGCATCATTTCGGCCACTCCTTATGAAATGAAAATAGCAGTTACTCCACTAAATATAATTGGTTGAAAGTACTTGCAACTGCTAAGTCCATCATGTTTAAACTTGAATTGAGAAAGTACTAGTTTGTTCTAATGAAATAAAAACTTTATTCCAAAATCACTCTATATCCCGTGAGGAGCACCATTTCAGCCACTACTGATGAAATGAAAATAGCAGTTACTCCACTAAATAAAACTGGTTGAAACTGCTTGAACCTGATAAACACATCATTTAAAAGTTGAATAGTGAGAGTTTAGTATGTTTCGTGAAATACAAACTTTATTCTAAAAACACACTCAGTATCTCGTCTGAAGCATTTTTTCGGCCACAACTGATGAGAAGACCATAAGCAGTCAAATCCAGCATAATGAAACTGCTTCAACCTGATAAACACTTCATGTTTAAACTTGAATAGTGAAAGTACGACTATGGTCTAGTAAAATACAAACTTTATTCTAAAAACCAACTCTCAAGCTCCTCATCCCAGCTCTAAGGGTGCGCTCAGCCACCCTACGCAGGAAGCTCACTTCAACCGCTTGTATCCGGGATCTCGTTCTTTCGGTCATGACCCATAGTTCATGGCTGTGGTGGAGGCAATAACTCGGGTCTGGGAGGAGTTTGGAGAGGCCATGGAAGAGGACTTTCGGTCTGCCCCGAGGAAATTCTGGCAAACCGACTCCATGCTCCGGGAGCATGGAGTCCGGGGCCCTTCATCCCTGCAACATCGCGTGACGCGGGGACGGTACCTCTGGACAGGCAGAATGGGGTCGTGGTCCCTCTCTTCAAGGAGGGGGATCGGAGGGTGTGTTCCAACTACAGAGGGATCACACTCCTCAGCCTCCCCAGGAAAGTCTATTCCAGTGTACTGGAGTGGAGGGTCCGGCCGTTAGTCAAACCTTGGATCCAAGAGGAATAATGCGGTTTTCATTCTGGTCGTGGAACACTGGACCAGCTCTATACCCTCCACCAGCTGCTTGAGGGTTCATGGGAGTTTGCCCAACCAGTCCACATGTGTTTTCTGGATCTTGAGAAGGCGTTCGACCGCGTCCCCTGAGACATCCTGTGGGGGGGTGCTCCGGGAGCATGGAGTCCGGGGCCCTTTGTTAAGCGCTGTTCGGTCTTTGTATTCCCGGAACAGGAGTTTGGTTTGCATTGGCGGCAATAAGTCGGACCTGTTTGCAGTGGTTTCACCTGATCCGCCAGTGGCAGACAGAAAAAAGCATTAGCCAAATCTATACAAGAGAAAAATCTATGTTCAGGTGAGAGATGTGACAACGCAGTTTTGAGATGTCTGGAATCTCGTTTCTCTGCACATGTTGCCGGGACCGGCAGCCAGGGGGGACTCGGCTGAGATCCTCAACACCAGCCCCTGGGTACTTCTCAGGGTGATAAAGAGGAAGTGGTCCGAGCCCAGGTGAATGGGTCGATTTAAGGTCGTCGAGAGGACGTCTCACGCTGTTCGGCTGAGTGACAAAGGCTCCCCAGGAAAGTCTATTCCAGGGTACTGGAGAGGAGGGTCCGGCCGTTAGTCGAACCCTGGATAAAAGAGGAACAATGCGGTGCCATCTGTCGCAGTGTACTCTGGCGGGAGAACCACATCGCACTCTTCAGGAGACCTCCATCCATCTGAAGCAAGTTGCCCCTGGATTGGCTGATCCAGGAGACAGCTCCACACGATAAAGGGCGGAATAATCCACCGAAGTAAGAAGAACACAGAGAAGTAGACGACAGCAAGGGAGGAGGTGAAATAGCGCTCCTCTCTGTTCATGTGACGTGCCAAGTCCATCCATCCATCCATCCATTTTCTGCCGCTTATCCGGGGCCGCGTCGCGGAGGCAACTCTGCTCAGACTTCCCTCACCCCAGACACTTCCTCCAGCTCTTCCGGTGGAACCCCAAGGCGTTCCCAGGCCAGCCGAGAGACAGGGCAACTCCAGAGAGAGAGGGTAACTCCAGAGCAGTGGAGTATCCAGCCCCCGTCGAGGAGCTGGGTTCCGGAGTCCAAGCTGTAAGTGGAGGCGAGCCCGACTATATCTAGACGGTACCTCTCAGCCTCCCTCACAAGCTCGGGCTCCTTCCCCCCCAGCGAGGTCACATTCCATGTCCCAATAGCCAGATTCTGTGGCCGGGGATCGGGTCGTCGAGGCCTCTGCCGTCGACTGCCCCCCAATCCACAATGCACCCAACCCCTACGGCAGCCTCTGTAGGTGGTGGGCCCACAGGAGGGGCAAGTCCCCCGACAACATAGCTCCGAGGGTCATTCGGGTGCTCAAACTCCCCCACCACGACAAGGTTGCAGTTCAAGGGGGAGTCACCACCGTTTAAAAGTTTTGTATGTTGCTATTTGAGTATATGATTGTTGATTTTGCTTACATATGACCTCTATTATACGAAGAGTGCCTCATACTGTATTGACACTAATTATTGACCTCTGGGGTCAGAGGTCAAAAGGGGAATTGAAGGAATATAGTGGTTGAACATTTGTTTTCTGTGTGACAACTGGACATATTGTATTCAGTTGTGTTTCTACACTACTGGGGTTTCTCCCACTGCCCAAGTTGGGAAAACACAGCTATAAATCCATGTTCAGGGACATTCCAAGTTGGTTGGCGATGTCTCCTCAGTGCTCTACTTGCAAAAACATGGTCAAGGTAAGATTGGATCAACAGATAAGAGGTCACTTTGTCCCACAGAACGTCAAGCTCTGAGAAGAACCAGTTTGAAGCAGTTTTGGGAACAAAGGAATAGCAAATTCACTATAGCAACGCATACATCACGAGGAACCGACCAATGTGAGGTTGAGGTGGTGTATGCAAATGTATAAATATGAACCACGTGTTGCAGTTGTGCCCTTCTTCATTGTAAACCTGGCCTGCACACTTGGGTCTGCAAGGAAGAACGGTCTGAGCTCGTATTATGTAATCTGATATATGTATTTTGTAATCTCTTGTTTGTGTGATTATTAAATTCACTATTGAAGAAATTAACTCTGTTCCTGCCTCTCCCGGATCAAACGAACAAGCAGGAATTCAGGGGAACACAGGAACGAATTCCAACACTAAGCATCTCTACCTAAAGTCAGTTTTTTTTTTTTTTATTAAACCAGCCTGAGCAGCTCCATCTAGAGACAGTAACGTGATTTTCTAAATCAAACCAGCCTGAGCAGCACCATCTAGAGACAGTAACGTGATTTTCTAAATCAAACCAGCCTGATCAGCTCTATCTAAAGACAGTAATGTGATTTTCTAGATCAAACCAGCCTGATCAGCTCTATCTAAAGGCAGTAACACAATTTGTCTAGATTAAACCAGCCTGAGCAGCTCTATCTTAAGAAAATAACATGATTTTTTTCTCAATTAAACCAGCCTGAGCAGCTCTATCTTAAAGGAGTACAGTAGGATTTTCCCGAATTTTAGGAAAGAACCGCCCTCTCCACCTTTTGAAAAATGCACGCAAAGCTCTACCTGCTCCCGAGATGGAACGCCTACTAAAACGTGTGCGAGAGACATGAACGAGCCCAGTTCTCCTCGTGCACGCACTGTTTACAAGTCACAAGTCAGCATCGCTTACACAAGCTCACTTTACAAGAAGATTTGAACTTTTTCCACTAATCAACCCTGGAAAGTTACAATATAGACATAGATAACTTTTACTGGAAGTGATTTGAAATGGATTTCTCCAAATAGAATGCCAAACTTTACCTGTCGAGTAGAAACTTCGCGACTGAAGCATCAGTGGGAAGCCCAACCTGGGCTTTCAGCGCACGCCATCGTGTGAAAGAATCTCCCAAAAACACTCTGGTCTTGTTTCTCTCTTCCGAAGCCTTTCTCTTCTTCTCATACACTTCGAAGACACTTTTTCTCTTTTGCGACCCTCTGCCATTTTCAAAGTACCCGGTGAGAACTGCGAGCTCGCTGAAGGCGTAGCTCACCATATACACCTGAAAGCGCGCATGCGCAGAAAGTGAAAACTAATAGATCCACGCTACCTGGGGACAAGCACATACGACGGCCTTGCGTAATATATCACCAGAATGATTGACAGTTGGGAGTACCAATAGTCTTGATGATCCACCCGGAAAAAGAAAATCCTCCTGTACACCTTTAAGACAGTAACATGATTTTACTTGATTAAACCAGCCTGAGAAGCTCTATCTTAAAAAAGTACACTCAAAAATGAAATGACAGAATTGTTTTTTCAGTGTGACATGATTTTCCTCGATTAAACCATGGTCCAAGTGGAGGAACGTGGGAGCAGCGCTTCAAAGGGTTGAGTGGAAATCTCCACCAACGGCTGATCCCACGTTTCATCGGGCTCATCCATCCCTCCGGACATGGCCTCAAAGCCAGAGACAGGTGAGCCGTTTAGGGACTATTCAGTAACAAGAACTTAGAGCTGTGATTTCACTTGTATATAAGTTAAAGATGTAAAGCAAAGTTGGACTCTTCAGGTGATGAAATATACATTAAATGTCCACCAATGACTGTTGAGATGGTTGATCATTTAGTTTTAAACGTAGTAAACATAGAAAATACTTTGGCTGGTTATTGTGATTAAATTAAATTACATCTCACAACAAAACATGCTTTTAAAATAACAAAGACATTTGATCCAAATTACATTGAATTTAATACAAGAGACCCATTCTACAAAACAAACCTTTCCTCCTGCAATTAGCCTTTCAATACCACCTCACTCCGTGTGTGTTGTCCTCACAATCAATCAAAGTGATCTGGTGTCTCCTGGTGTTGATCTTAAGAGTCTCTCAACTTGTGGAGCCTGTGCATTTAACACTTTTCTTTTGTCTACAGTGTGTTGTGGGAATCTCCCAGAACCTGTATCTCACCCACCTTGCTGCTCCTCCTGTCACCTGCAGTACAAGGTGATTTCGTCTGTCCACTTCTGGCTCTAAAGACTCTTCTGGCTGTTTGTACCTACATGAACATCATTACATGCAGCTTGTTTACCAGAGCTTTACTTCAAGTCATTGCACAGCTAGAAAACTTTAGTTTAGTAAGTCTCAGTAAGGTCTGAGTGTGTATCACATGTTTAGGTGCAACCAGGGTTGGGTAGTCATGGAATACATGTAACAGTGTTACATAATTAGGATACAAAAAACATATAACTGTAATCTGTTACAGTACATAAAAAAATGTGTAATCTCGTTACAGGTATGATCGATAAAAACTGGGATTACTGAGCAGGATTACAGTAGAAATCAGATGGAATAAACTAGAAATGCAGCTGTCACATGCGCCATGCACTGGCATTGCGACACTTCCCGACGCTTTCAGGCTGACAATCCATGCTTTGCCATGGATTCTGCAGACAGTTGCTTTCATCACTATGTTTTAAAGTCGGAGAAATCTCTTAACCTCTCTGTACAATGCAAACTATGTCTCCCAGCCGTGAAAGTGCTGTGAACGTCCAGGAACTGGACATCTCACCTGAAGAAACATAGAAACATAAAACCTGCTCACTTTCACTGATACACACATGGACTCTGTTTACTAGTTTTATTAGCTCGTAATATGCTTCCTACCTGTTCTCAATACGTTTAGAGGCTCTTGTGTTTTAGGGATTAATTGGGGCGACACGTGCCATCACTTTTTTCTTTTTACTCAATGAGTGATTCATGCTGCCAGATACAGCCTCTCATCAAACATTCACATTTATTCCGGAAAAAAACCAACATTAAAACTAATGAGGAAACGGGGCGAGAGAGAGAGAGAGAGAGAGAGAGAGAGAGAGAGAGAGAGAGAGAGAGAGAGAGAGTTTTAGAAAAGATGGGCACATTTTCTTGAATAGAAATTGAAAGCTTTATTTGTATTGTGGTTTTGATTCTCTAAAAAAAAAAAATCAATGTTAGACACCTGATTGGTTACTGAGTTTTGATAGTTCAAAACTTGTTAAGTGCAATTTGTGTCTGCTGTGTATAAGATGTGTCAATACACTGAGCAGATGACACTTTCTATTCTTGTCATTTTTATATGTTTTATTATGGCCAGGCAAGAGTAGAGGCACGGCTTTTCAGAGGTTGATGGACTCTGTGCTGCGCGACCTCGCTTTCGTTTCTGTTTACCTGGACGACATCTTGGCTAGTTCTTCAGTTGAGGAGCATTTTTCACACCTAAAGCAAGTTTTTCAGCGCCTTGAGCAGGGGTGGGCAATTATTTTTCCGAAGGGGCCAAATGAGAAGCAGAAAATATTGTGGAGGGCCTTGCCAAAAGTCTAAACTCTATTCTGCATATGAATTTTATTTCTAAATTGAAAGCAGTGAATGGCATTGTTTACACACGCTGTTATTATTAGGTAAAGAGAAAGTGAGGGTTATTTTAACAAAAAATGTTTTTATTCAGTGCAGTTATTCAAAACAATTGTAAACATGAAACATTTGTAACTCTTTTTTGAATTACATTAACCAAAAACACTTTTTTCTATTAAGACATCACAATGTCTTTGTATGCCAAATATCATTAACAAGATATGTCACATTATGATTGTCAAACTGCCAAGCTGTGCAGACAAAAAGTAATAGTGAACACACATTTGGGTATTTTCTTGTTCAGTGAGAGAAATCTAGCCTTTGCTGCCCTTTAACGAGTGCATCAAAGTCAGGTTGAATGTCTGAGGTGGAGATGCGAAGCACAGCTGACAGATGATCATCAGTAAGAGAGGATCTGAACCTGGATTTGGTAAACTTCATTACTGAGAATGTTTGTTCACATATGTAGGTAGATCCAAACAGAACCAACATCTTCTGAGCATGTCTCCTCATGTTTGGAAAGTTCTCCTCCTTAAGAGATGAGTAGAACTCCAGCAGTGATGCTGACTTAAAGTGCTCTGCCAGTACTGTGTCAGACTGCAGGTCAATGAGCTCCAGCTGAACATCACTGGGTGCATCATCTACTCTGCAGGCAAAGGGAGAGGAAACCAGGTGCATTTCATCCTCAATGTTTTTACAATCATCAAATCGCCTTAAAAACTCACCATGCAAATCTCCTAACATGGATGAGTACCTGCAGAGATGATTGGCTGATGGTCTGACTTATTTAAGGGTTTGCATGTGAGTGAGAGTGTTGTTTTGTAGTTGACTTGAAAGAAACAGCAACTTTCTCATAAAAGCCTTCACCAGGTTATGCATGTCATGAACGAAAAGGCCCTTGCCTTGCAGTTTAGTGCTCAGTTCATTCATCAGTGCCGTCACATCAACAGCAAATGCAAAATCTGCCATCCAGTTCATATCTGAAAGCTCGGGGATGTTTTTGCCTTTCATCTCATAAAACTCTTGAATCTCTGTTTTCAGGTCCCAAAATCTTTTGAGCACTTTGCCCAGACTGAGCCATCTGACAGCTGTGTGGTACATGATGTCACCATGTTCATTCTCATGCTCCTCTAAAAGTGCAACAAACTGCCTGTGATTTAATGCTCGTGCCCTGATAGAGTTAACCCTTTTTAGTTACAACATCAATAACATGGTTAAGTTTTAGCACAGACCTGCACAGTACATGCTGATGTATAATACAATGTATCAACACTAAATGATGCTCTGTGCCGAGTTCAGTCACTTTATCTTGGATCTGTTTCAAAAGTCCGACATGTTTTCCTGTCATATTCGGACAACCATCAGTAGTGACGCCTACCAGTTTGTCCCATTTCAGTCCAAGCTTGACCATGCATGCATCGACCTCCTTGAACAGATCGTTTCCCGTTGTCGTTCCTTTTATTGACCTCAATGCTGCCAGCTCCTCCGTAATCTTGAAGTCCTGCCTTATTCCCCGGAGAAACACCAGTAACTGGGCAGTGTCACGGACACCACAGCTCTCATCCAAAGCCAAAGAGAAAAAGTCAAAACTTTCAACTCCACTTTTGAGCTGACATTCGAGATTCTCCGCGATTCCTTTCACCCTTCTGGTGACGGTTCGCCTGGACAGCGGGACTTTTTCAAATGCTTCTTTATTCTCAGGGCATATTAGCGCGGCAGAGCCCACCAAGCACTCTTTCACAAACTCGCCAATCCGAGAACGGCTTGCTGTTTTTAGCGATTTTGTGGGATATAACGAAGCTGGTCTTGGTCGCTGCATCCTGGGCTGTGTGTAGTTTGCTAAAACAGCCTTGTTGTTTTGCTAGCTTTGCTAGCAAGTCTTCTGATATTCGCGCTCTCTCAGCCTCCGCCAAGTGTCTGTATTTCTCCGCGTGTTTTGTCTCATAATGCCGACTCACATTGTACTCCTTAAACACGGCGACGTGCTCTCTACAAACTAAACAGACGGGTTTACCACCGACTTCAGTAAACAAATATTTAGTGCTCCAAATCTTCTTGAAATTTCGGCCTTCAGCATCCACCTTTCTTTTCTTGACGTGCCCGTACATCATTGAGGGGCGACAATCACATGCACTGAGAAGCCGTCGGTGGGGAATCCACCGCCGCCATCTTGTTCGGCCATTTTGATCCGAATCACCACCCCAGCGCCACTGTTGGTGGGAGGCAGTACTACATGCAATATGTTTTGTTCCGACGCACAATTACAGCGTCACTGTCGGTGGGAGGCAAGAGAACATGATCCGCAATGCAACCGTGCTCCTCCAGACTTGAAACCTCGCCAGTGCGGTATAAAAATGGCGGTGTACGGCCTCTGACATGCTTGTTTGTGGACGCCGCCATTATTACTCACGGTCAGCGCCATACTACTCTCAAAACGCAAACCTCGCCAGTGCGGTATCACAATGGTGGCTTATGGGCACCGACATACTTGTTTTTGGCCGCCGCCATGCGTGTTTGTGGTCGCCGCCATATTTAAAAGGACAACTGATGTCACTGCTTCAGTTACGTCACGGTTTCATGGATCATGTTCAGTTTGAAGAAGCACAAGAACACTGGAGAAACATCCAGGTAGATATTATGTGAATAGAGCTCAGAGTGTTTATAAGGTCCAGAGCCAAGTGGATTGAAGAGGGAGAATCCCCCCCCCATCATATTCCATATTCAATATCTCTCTGAACCTATTTCAACAAGACACTGCAGCTGGAACCACATCTGTAGAGTTCAGCTACTAAACTGATCTGCCTTCTTCATTCATGCAGTGACAATGTGTGGTGCATTAAGCAAAACTAACTACAAAAATGGAGAGTAACTGTAGTTACTTCAGAGTAAATGTCCATGACAAACCTTCAAAAAGTACCTCTGACAACTTTAAAAGAATAAAACCATCCATGAATCACGTCATTGTTCTTTATTATATATTAAAAGCACTTTTAAAGACAAAACCAAACAAATCCACATGAGCAAGCGTGAGCGACTGTGGAAAGGGAAAAAGTCCCTCTAACAGGAAGAAATCTTTGCAGAAACCAGACTCAGAGGTGGAGGCATTCTGCTGGCCGGTTGGGGTGAGAGGATAGAGGAGAGGACAGACAGATAGATAAAAGATACACTCTGAAAATTGGGACAGGAGACTTCAAACCACTATATTGATAGACATCTGGCAGGGAGGATGAGAGCACAGACGACAGGAGCTTGCTAGAACTTTCTCCCACTGGCTATGATGACCTGTGCTTGAAGCCTTGTGTGACCTTCAGCCATCAGGATGTTGATGATGATCTGAAAAAGATGGACAAGGTGCATGCAGATAGGTTTCAAAAGACACAAAATATTGACCACTACTTCTATGATGTCCTCCATTGATTGATCATCTTAATTCTGGAAGCATAACATCAAAAATGTAATCGATGAGTCTCAGGTCCCCCTTCTTGATTTCCATGACCTCCTCCATCTCTTTCAGCATCTCGAAGATCTGTTGCAATACAGACGAATAAAAATAAACAAACTGAGCTTATGTTACATAAAAAATCTCAAACTTGATTGATGAGTCATAGGAGTGTTCTGCATGCAGACATGCGACACTCAATTCCTTTACGGTCTCTGGATCCGTGGTCAGCACAGATGCTGTGTGCATTGTTGGGTGTGCATATGAATGCTCCATGCCCACGCATTCGCTGCTACGATGACGTGACATTCTGATTGAACACTGCGTCTGAAAAAATATTTAAATCAGAATCATTAGTATTTGTTCAAATGTACTGATCTCTCATTGATGATTGCAAACTGACAAGCATCCAAGTGATTCATTGCAGTATGTTATATATAAGATATTCAATCTCCCTCACAACCATTAAACTTTCTCTAATTTGGATGCTCTGATAATAACACAGAAATCCCAGTCAGGTTGTAAAAATCCAGTAATGCAGTATGATAAAAAATACCAGTACGGGTCTAAATAAACCAACACATGGAACAAAGATAAAAAAAGAGCAACATAAACTTTGAGCTGATCTTACTTGAATTGCTCCCAACATAACTATACAACGACTCTTCCTCTCACTAATACTGATATAATGACACCTATCAACCATGTCCTACTTATTAGTGCAGGCTGATGCACACCGTTTTGAGGCTTTTCACCCACGTGACAAAATTCAGCCATTTAGGACGTAAACGCAACTAAATGTTGTGATGAAACTGCAGTTAGCAGGAGTGATAAGTGAAGGCACACAGTAAACTGTGAGTTGTCTGGACGGAGAAATAAAGCAGCAGATATGTGGACAGACTGACACAGTTGGGGAGAGATGAACATATCTGTTCCCTCATGGAAGGTTGTGAAGCTGATCTGGCTCCGGTCTTCCAGTGCGAGTATAAACATATTCTCTAAATACTGGTATAACTCCACCTACTATTTCGTTCTTATTAGTGCAGGCTGATACTTTACACATAGAAAAAAATGCAATTATTTACCTTAGCAGAAGACAATCCTTTACTCTGTTGAGCTTCGAGTACACGTGTGAAGAAAACAATGCAATGGGAACAAATGTGCGTTTGAAGCGCGGCGCACAGTTTTTTTTCCGGCGAGTGGGTCCTCCAACGTCACTTCCGGTGGGTGGGCCTCCGAAAACGTAATTCCCGACGTTCCGCGGGGTCTGATACGTCACTTCCTGTATCTCGCTACAGTAAACGTCACTTCCGGTACGCATATTTTCAAAATGGCGGCGACCGGTAAATAAGTATGGCGGCGCCCGCAACACCGCCATTTTTGATTCTCCACCGACATCTCTTGCATGCACTGATTGACTTGTTTTACGGGTTACGTATACGACGTACGTAGGTTACGTACACTGTACATAAATAAACAGGCTTCAAAGTAAAAGCATTTCCATTTTAATTTATAGAGCCGATGGTTTTAGTCCACACATTAAAATTCGAAAGAAGCTTTTGTTTTCTTAATTCTAAGCAACCTTTCGCGGGCCGGTCAGAATCGGGTCACGGGCCGCATTTGGCCCGCGGGCCTTAAAATGCCCAGGTCTGGCCTTGAGGAACATGGCCTAATTGTCAACCCTGCTAAGTGCCAGTTTGGTCTGCCTGTGATTGACTTTTTGGGTCATCGTATTTCAACTCAGGGTGCCATTCCATTGCCTTCTAAGGTGCAAGCGGTGACAGATTTCCCTCGTCCAGCCTCGGTTAAGGCCCTGCAGGAGTTTTTGGGCATGATTAATTTCTACAACCTTTCATATTGAGATTACAACTATATACCAAATAAAGGTTTTATCAGCTCTATCAATTACAATGGTCAAATTGTCTCAATGGCTACAGACAGAAAATCGTGGATTTAAATCCACCTGGAGGTGTTTGTGGAATTAACTTGTGTGTGCATGTGTTTCCTCAGGGTTCTCTGGTTTTCTTCCATAGTCCAATTAAATGCATGTTAATGGTAATACTAAACTGACTCTCTGTGTATGTCCCGTGGTAGACTGATGACGTGTTCTGTTTCTTTTGAAACGTATTTTCAGTGACGTCCAGACAAGACGTCAATATAATGTTCAGGAAAGACGTCTCAAAAAACTTTCATTCAGGCTCTTCTGAGGAAGTCTTCTGGATGTCTAGAGACATCGTCTTTAGTTGTGTTCTGGACCTACATGTTGACACAAAGAACAGTGGCTGTGTAAAACACATTGGTTACTGTGGAACTGTGCTGTGTATTCATCAACAACATCTCACATGTTGGAAGATAAACAAGAGCACGGAGCAACATTTTATCAAAAATAATTTATTTATGAAAAATTATTCATTAGAATAAATTGGTTATTTATCAAATAATAATGACATTGGGCCACCACCAGCTAAACTGGAAATAGTTAATGCCAAAAAAAGTGTTATTTAAATTGATTTATGTTTCTCTTTAGATATAACAATCTTGAATAACAGGGAAGGTGTGAGATTCGAGCGCAGGCTGTTTCAAACCAGTGAACCAGGACCGCTTGACCCCGTCAGCTAGAAAGGGTATGTACTGGGTTTCAGAAGATGGCAGTGCCTCGAAGTCAGTGGGGACGCGCACTGGGTGGATGTCTGTGACTCCCCCCCCCCCCCTTTTGTGCGAGTCCCTTGCGAAGATCGTGTGAGGAGGGAGACCTCCTCATACAAATGCATCTCCTTGTTTCTGTTGTGGTAAAGTGCGAGCCTCAGCAGAGCGTTGCTCGGTCTTTGACTCGAAGCCTGAATAAGGTTCTTCTGGTACAGACATGGTCTGTTTACCTGAAATGTCTGTATTCTCTGGTTGAGTCATTGGAGCGTGCACAACCATGTCACCTTCGGTGCTCGGTTTTGTACCCTGAAGAACCTGTTCAAGGTTAACATGGTGAGCGCTGGTGATGGTTTTGGTTGTGGAAATGAGGAGAGTTGTGTCATGCGTGTCATGCTGGTGAGGGACGAAGGCAGATTGTCAATGAGATGAGAATTAGTTCAAGATTGTGGAATGAACTGTCAGTTAACATCTCTAAAGGTGGAAATGCGGTCACTTTAATCTGACCAGGTGTCAGATAGGTGTCAGATTTTGGACCCGTGGGTTGGCTGAACGATGGCTGTTGGAAGCTGGGTGGCCTAGTTCTTAGCCAATGGGAGTCGGGCTGACGACTTGGGACCAAAGGCGCCGTTTGGTGGCAGCGAGTCGGTTTAGGATGTACTGACCAATAAGCAGTTCTTCTGTGTCCAGATCAGTGACGTGGATGGGATGCGTCGCTGACATGTCCTGGAAAGCTGTTGACCCAGACACATTGAGTGATGTGGTGCAAGTCCTGAGTGAAGCCTCGGTTGTTTATGCTACACTCTTCCACCTGAAGTGGCTTTCCTTAAGTGGCATGCACAAGCGTGGTTCTAGCAACCCGTGCGAAGGTGTCTGAACACATGAGGGGGATTTCTGACCCAGTACCAAGCAGTGAGAGAGTGTCAACAACCCCTACCACCACTGAAGTGTATCTGTGGTTGGCATAGCCAAGATTACCCAAGAATGTCAAATGGGCCTCTTTCACCTCCTGGATCTCCTCCTCCTGCCAAAATGAACTTTGTGTGCGGAGGGGAGGGGCCAAGTCATGCGGTCAGGGGGAGCCAGGTCCCTTCTTACCAGGCGGGTTCAGGTGCTGCTTCACCACTCTGATGCAGGTTTTAATCCACTGTGGGACATCTGCATCCCAGTTGTTTTGAGTCTGACCTCAGCCTCGGTTTTTAGACTTACCTCTCCTCACCTGAGACCTCAGGACACCTGCATCACCATCATAGTTTTCACCTGAACGGTGGTGCAGCTCCCACACCATCTGCGCATGTTTGCGGAGGTCTTTCATGGTGGGGTTTTGGTCCTGCAGAAAAGGGCGACATCGATCCACACACTGTTGTGGAGGTTGTTAACGAAGAGGGACTTAAAAGTCTGGTCTTTGTCCAATCCTGGTGCATTGTGGCCTTGGAAGTAGGCAGCCCTTAGGTACCTATAAATACTATTTGGGAGTCTCCGCCCCCTTTTGAGTGATTGTAAATGCACCAAAGTTTGCAGAGGCAGGATCATTGTGCAGATGATCCTGCTTCCCTAAGTGCATGACAGAGGGCTGAGTAATGGTCTCTGATGGCAGATGGGAGGGACTCTATGTAAACATGGACACTCCTGGATGTCATCTTCCAGAGAAGCGTAAGCTTCTCTCGGGACGAAGGATGAGGCAGGTTGAAGAGGCAGCGTTCAACCTCCACCAGGTTGTCCGCTACACGAATCTCCGGGTTGTTTGGTTCGAACTGCTCTAATGTCCTCTGCAAGGGACTCAAGCTGGCTGGTCCAAAGACCAGGTACCCTTGGGATATCGGAATGGTCAGAGTCATCTGAGCTAGAACATCCTGGTTCTCTCCGGTGGAGAGAGTGAGGGAGCTGATAGCACTGTCAGGTGCTGGAAAATGACAATGTTCCTTCTCCTGAAAAGGAGTGAAAGAGCTGCGAGACCACGTGGTGGTGTGGCTGAGAGCACTGATATCCATCAGTGTGTCATAGCAACTCGCTGTTGAGGTTTCTTCTCTCCTGTGTAGACAGGCATAGAAGACCGGCGACAACAGTCTTCAACTGGGTCATGTGGCTCCCGAGGTATCTTTGCTCTGAGCACGCAGTGTCTCTGACGACTCATGGTAGGAGTCACGCAAAAGCTGTGTTTCGAAAAGTGCGAAAATGTTGTTAATGCACCTGTGGCTTTCACTTCTGTAGTCTATACAAATTGTAACCTCGCAACTGCAACACAGTGTTTTTAGCACCTTGGGTGAGCAATAGTTGTGTTAGTGTACATTTATCTGGGTAGATACTTGAATAGTGAAAGTACGAGTTTGTCCTAATGAAATTAAAACTTTATTCTAAAAACATACTCAGTATCTCGTCTGAAGCATCTTTTCGGCCACAACTGATGAAAAGACCATCACAGTCAAATCCAGCATAATAAAAGAGGTTGAAACTGCTTTAACCTTATAAACACTTCATGTTTAAACTTGAATTGAAAAGTACCAGTTTGCTCTAAGGAAACAAAAACTTTATTCCAAAATTACTCTATATCCCGTGTGGAGCATCATTTCGGCCACTCCTGATGAAATGAAAATAGCAGTTACTCCACTAAATAAAAATGGTTGAAACTGCTTGAACCTGATAAACAAATCATTTAAACTTGAACTGAGAAAGTACTAGTTTGTTCTAATGAAATAAAAACTTTCTTCCAAAATTACTCTATATCCCGTGTGGAGCATCATTTCGGCCACTCCTGATGAAATGAAAATAGCAGTTACTCCACTAAATAAAACTGGTTGAAACTGCTTGAACCTGATAAAAACATCATTTAACCTTGAATTGAGAAAGTACTAGTTTGTTCTAAGGAAATAAAAACTTTCTCCAAAATTACTCTATATCCCGTGTGGAGCATCATTTCGGCCACTCCTGGTGAAATGAAAATAACAGTTACTCCACTAAATATAATTGTTTGAAAGTGCTTGCAACTGCTATGTCCATCATGTTTAACCTTGAATTGAGAAAGTACTAGTTTGTTCTAATGAACTAAAAACTTTATTCCAAAATCACTCTATATCCCGTGAGGAGCATCATTTCGGCCACTACTGATGAAATGAAAATAGCAGTTACTCCACTAAATAGAACTGGTTGAAACTGCTTGAACCTGATAAACACATCATTTAACCTTGAATTGAGAAAGTACTAGTTTGTTCTACTGAAATAAAAACTTTATTCCAAAATCACTCTATATCCCGTGTGGAGCATCATTTCGGCCACTACTGATGAAATGAAAATAGCAGTTGCTCCACTAAATAAAACTGGTTGAAACTGCTTGAACCTGATAAACACATCATTTAAACTTGAACTAAGAAAGTACTAGTTTGTTCTAATGAAATAAAAACTTTCTTCCAAAATTACTCTATATCCCGTGTGGAGCATCATTTCGGCCACTCCTGATGAAATGAAAATAGCAGTTACTCCACTAAATAAAACTGGTTGAAACTGCTTGAACCTGATAAACACATTATTTAACCTTGAATTGAGAAAGTACTAGTTTGTTCTAATGAAATAAAAACTTTATTCCAAAATCACTCTATATCTCGTGTGGAGCATCATTTCGGCCACTACTGATGAAATGAAAATAGCAGTTGCTCCACCAATACAACTGGTTGAAACTGCTTGAACCTGATAAACACATCATTTTAACTTGAATTGAGAAAGTACTAGTTTGTTCTAATGAAATGAAAACTTTATTCCAAAATTACTCTATATCCCGTGAGGAGCATCATTTCGGCCACTCCTGATGAAATGAAAATAGCAGTTACTCCACTAAATATAATTGGTTGAAAGTACTTGCAACTGCTAAGTCCATCATGTTTAAACTTGAATTG
Organism: Blennius ocellaris; assembly: GCF_963422515.1. Classification (NCBI taxonomy): domain Eukaryota; kingdom Metazoa; phylum Chordata; class Actinopteri; order Blenniiformes; family Blenniidae; genus Blennius; species Blennius ocellaris. Next base: position 785,490 of record NW_027661958.1, on the reverse strand, counting down.
AGAAAGTACTAGTTTGTTCTAAGGAAATACAAACTTTATTCCAAAATCACTCTATATCTCGTGTGGAGCATCATTTCGGCCACTACTGATGAAATGAAAATAGCAGTTACTCCACTAAATAAAACTGGTTGAAACTGCTTGAACCTGATAAACACATCATTTTAACTTGAATTGAGAAAGTACTAGTTTGTTCTAATGAAATAAAAACTTTATTCCAAAATCACTCTATATCCCGTGAGGAGCATCATTTCGGCCACTCCTGATGAAATGAAAATAGCAGTTACTCCACTAAATATAATTGTTTGAAAGTGCTTGCAACTGCTATGTCCATCATGTTTAACCTTGAATTGAGAAAGTACTAGTTTGTTCTAAGGAAATACAAACTTTATTCCAAAATTACTCTATATCCCGTGTGGAGCATCATTTCGGCCACTACTGATGAAATGAAAATAGCAGTTGCTCCACTAAATAAAACTGGTTGAAACTGCTTGAACCTGATGAACACATCATTTAAACTTGAACTAAGAAAGTACTAGTTTGTTCTAATGAAATAAAAACTTTCTTCCAAAATTACTCTATATCCCGTGTGGAGCATCATTTCGGCCACTCCTGATGAAATGAAAATAGCAGTTACTCCACTAAATATAATTGGTTGAAAGTACTTGCAACTGCTAAGTCCATCATGTTTAAACTTGAATTGAGAAAGTACTAGTTTGTTCTAAGGAAATACAAACTTTATTCCAAAATTACTCTATATCCCGTGTGGAGCATCATTTCGGCCACTCCTGATGAAATGAAAATAGCAGTTACTCCACTAAATATAATTGTTTGAAAGTGCTTGCAACTGCTATGTCCATCATGTTTAACCTTGAATTGAGAAAGTACTAGTTTGTTCTAAGGAAATACAAACTTTATTCCAAAATCACTCTATATCCCGTGAGGAGCATCATTTCGGCCACTACTGATGAAATGAAAATAGCAGTTACTCCACTAAATAAAACTGGTTGAAACTGCTTGAACCTGATAAACACATCATTTTAACTTGAATTGAGAAAGTACTAGTTTGTTCTAATGAAATAAAAACTTTCTTCCAAAATTACTCTATATCCCGTGTGGAGCATCATTTCGGCCACTCCTTATGAAATGAAAATAGCAGTTACTCCACTAAATATAATTGGTTGAAAGTACTTGCAACTGCTAAGTCCATCATGTTTAAACTTGAATTGAGAAAGTACTAGTTTGTTCTAATGAAATAAAAACTTTATTCCAAAATCACTCTATATCCCGTGAGGAGCACCATTTCAGCCACTACTGATGAAATGAAAATAGCAGTTACTCCACTAAATAAAACTGGTTGAAACTGCTTGAACCTGATAAACACATCATTTAAAAGTTGAATAGTGAGAGTTTAGTATGTTTCGTGAAATACAAACTTTATTCTAAAAACACACTCAGTATCTCGTCTGAAGCATTTTTTCGGCCACAACTGATGAGAAGACCATAGCAGTCAAATCCAGCATAATGAAACTGCTTAAACCTGATAAACACTTCATGTTTAAACTTGAATAGTGAAAGTACGACTATGGTCTAGTAAAATACAAACTTTGTTCTAAAAACCAACTCTCGAGCTCCTCATCCTATCTCTAAGGGTGCGCTCAGCCACCCTACGCAGGAAGCTCACTTCAACCGCTTGTATCCGGGATCTCGTTCTTTCGGTCATGACCCATAGTTCATGGCTGTGGTGGAGGCAATAACTCGGGTCTGGGTGGAGTTTGGAGAGGCCATGGAAGAGGACTTTCGGTCTGCCCCGAGGAAATTCTGGCAAACCGACTCCATGCTCCAGGAGCATGGAGTCCGGGGCCCTTCATCCCTGCAACATCGCGTGACGCGGGGACGGTACCTCTGGACAGGCAGAATGGGGTCGTGGTCCCTCTCTTCAAGGAGGGGGATCGGAGGGTGTGTTCCAACTACAGAGGGATCACACTCCTCAGCCTCCCTAGGAAAGTCTATTCCAGTGTACTGGAGTGGAGGGTCCGGCCGTTAGTCAAACCTTGGATCCAAGAGGAATAATGCGGTTTTCATTCTGGTCGTGGAACACTGGACCAGCTCTATACCCTCCACCAGCTGCTTGAGGGTTCATGGGAGTTTGCCCAACCAGTCCACATGTGTTTTCTGGATCTTGAGAAGGCGTTCGACCGCGTCCCCTGAGACATCCTGTGGGGGGGTGCTCCGGGAGCATGGAGTCCGGGGCCCTTTGTTAAGCGCTGTTCAGTCTTTGTATTCCCGGAACAGGAGTTTGGTTTGCATTGGCGGCAATAAGTCGGACCTGTTTGGTAATCTATACAAATCTATACAAGAGAAGGTATAAAGGGTGATAAAGGGTGATAAAGGGTGATAAAGAGGAAGTGGTCCGAGCCCAGGTGAACGGGTCGATTTAAGGTCGTCGAGAGGACGTCTCACGCTGTTCGGCTGAGTGACAAAGGCTCCCCAGGAAAGTCTATTCCAGGGTACTGGAGAGGAGGGTCCGGCCGTTTGTCGAACCCTGGATAAAAGAGGAACAATGCGGTGCCATCTGTCGCAGTGTACTCTGGCGGGAGAACCACATCGCACTCTTCAGGAGACCTCCATCCATCTGAAGCAAGTTGCCCCTGGATCGGCTGATCCAGGAGACAGCTCCACACGTCAAAGGGCGGAATAATCCCTGTACACCGAAGTAAGAAGAACACAGAGAAGTAGACGGCAGCAAGGGAGGAGGTGAAATAGCGCTCCTCTCTGTTCATGTGACGTGCCAAGTCCATCCATCCATCCATCCATTTTCTGCCGCTTATCCGGGGCCGGGTCGCGGAGGCAACTCTGCTCAGACTTCCCTCACCCCAGACACTTCCTCCAGCTCTTCCGGTGGGACCCCAAGGCGTTCCCAGGCCAGCTGAGAGACAGGGCAACTCCAGAGAGAGAGGGCAACTCCAGAGCAGTGGAGTATCCAGCCCCCGTCGAGGAGCTGGGTTCCGGAGTCCGGTATCTCTCAGCCTCCTTCACAAGCTCGGGCTACTTCCCCCCAGCGAGGTCACATTCCATGTCCCAATAGCCAGATTCTGTGGCCGGGGATCGGGTCGTCGAGGCCTCTGCCGTCGACTGCCCCCCAATCCACAATGCACCCGACCCCTACGGCAGCCTCTGTAGGTGGTGGGCCCACAGGAGGGGCAAGTCCCCCGACAACATAGCTCCGAGGGTCATTCGGGTGCTCAAACTCCCCCACCACGACAAGGTTGCAGTTCAAGGGCGAGTCACCACCGTTTAAAAGTTTTGTATGTTGCTATTTGAGTATATGATTGTTGATTTTGCTTACATATGACCTCTATTATACGAAGAGTGCCTCATACTGTATTGACACTAATTATTGACCTCTGGGGTCAGAGGTCAAAAGGGGAATTGAAGGAATATAGTGGTTGAACATTTGTTTTCTGTGTGACAACTGGACATATTGTATTCAGTTGTGTTTCTACACTACTGGGTTTTCTCCCACTGCCCAAGTTGGGAAAACACAGCTATAAATCCATGTTCAGGGACATTCCAAGTTGGTTGGCGATGTCTCCTCAGTGCTCTACTTGCAAAAACATGGTCAAGGTAAGATTGGATCAACAGATAAGAGGTCAGAGGTCACTTTGTCCCACAGAACGTCAAGCTCTGAGAAGAACCAGTTTGAAGCAGTTTTGGGAACAAAGGAATAGCAAATTCACTATAGCAACGCATACATCACGAGGAACCGACCAATGTGAGGTTGAGGTGGTGTATGCAAATGTATAAATATGAACCACGTGTTGCAGTTGTGCCCTTCTTCATTGTAAACCTGGCCTGCACACTTGGGTCTGCAAGGAAGAACGGTCTGAGCTCGTATTATGTAATCTGATATATGTATTTTTGTAATCTCTTGTTTGTGTGATTATTAAATTCACTATTGAAGAAATTAACTCTGTTCCTGCCTCTCCCGGATCAAACGAACAAGCAGGAATTCAGGGGAACACAGGAACGAATTCCAACACTAAGCATCTCTACATAAAGTCAGTAACACGATTTCTCTAGATTAAACCAGTCTGAGATGCTATATCTAAAGACAGTAACGGGATTGATTTTTTTAATTTTTTTTATTAAACCAGCCTGAGCAGCTCCATCTAGAGACAGTAACGTGATTTTCTAAATCAAACCAGCCTGAGCAGCACCATCTAGAGACAGTAACGTGATTTTCTAAATCAAACCAGCCTGATCAGCTCTATCTAAAGACAGTAATGTGATTTCCTAGATCAAACCAGCCTGATCACCTCTATCTTAAGAAAATAACATGATTTTTTTCTCAATTAAACCAGCCTGAGCAGCTCTATCTTAAAGGAGTACAGTAGGATTTTCCCGAATTTTAGGAAAGAACCGCCCTCTCCACCTTTTGAAAAATGCACGCAAAGCTCTACCTGCTCCCGAGATGGAACGCCTACTAAAACGTGTGCGAGAGACATGAACGAGCCCAGTTCTCCTCGTGCACGCACTGTTTACAAGTCACAAGTCAGCATCGACACGATTTTCCTCGATTAAACCATGGTCCAAGTGGAGGAACGTGGGAGCAGCGCTTCAAAGGGTTGAGTGGAAATCTCCACCAACGGCTGATCCCACGTTTCATCGGGCTCATCCATCCCTCCGGACAGGGCCTCACAGCCAGAGACAGGTGAGCCGTTTAGGGACTATTCAGTAACAAGAACTTAGAGCTGTGATTTCACTTGTATATAAGTTAAAGATGTAAAGCAAAGTTGGACTCTTCAGGTGATGAAATATACATTAAATGTCCACCAATGACTGTTGAGATGGTTGATCATTTAGTTTTAAACGTAGTAAACATAGAAAATACTTTGGCTGGTTATTGTGATTAAATTAAATTACATCTCACAACAAAACATGCTTTTAAAATAACAAAGACATTTGATCCAAATTACATTGAATTTAATACAAGAGACCCATTCTACAAAACAAACCTTTCCTCCTGCAATTAGCCTTTCAATACCACCTCACTCCGTGTGTGTTGTCCTCACAATCAATCAAAGTGATCTGGTGTCTCCTGGTGTTGATCTTAAGAGTCTCTCAACTTGTGGAACCTGTGCATTTAACACTTTTCTTTTGTCTACAGTGTGTTGTGGGAATCTCCCAGAACCTGTATCTCGCCCACCTTGCTGCTCCTCCTGTCACCTGCAGTACAAGGTGATTTCGTCTGTCCACTTCTGGCTCTAAAGACTCTTCTGGCTGTTTGTACCTACATGAACATCATTACATGCAGCTTGTTTACCAGAGCTTTACTTCAAGTCATTGCACAGCTAGAAAACTTTAGTTTAGTAAGTCTCAGTAAGGTCTGAGTGTGTATCACATGTTTAGGTGCAACCAGGGTTGGGTAGTCATGGAATACATGTAACAGTGTTACATAATTAGGATACAAAAAACATATAACTGTAATCTGTTACAGTACATAAAAAAATGTGTAATCTCGTTACAGGTATGCTCGATAAAAACTGGGATTACTGAGCAGGATTACAGTAGAAATCAGATGGAATAAACTAGAAATGCAGCTGTCACATGCGCCATGCACTGGCATTGCGACACTTCCCGACGCTTTCAGGCTGACAATCCATGCTTTGCCATGGATTCTGCAGACAGTTGCTTTCATCACTATGTTTTAAAGTCGGAGAAATCTCTTAACCTCTCTGTACAATGCAAACTATGTCTCCCAGCCGTGAAAGTGCTGTGAACGTCCAGGAACTGGACATCTCACCTGAAGAAACATAGAAACATAAAACCTGCTCACTTTCACTGATACACACATGGACTCTGTTTACTAGTTTTATTAGCTCGTAATATGCTTCCTACCTGTTCTCAATACGTTTAGAGGCTCTTGTGTTTTAGGGATTAATTGGGGCGACACGTGCCATCACTTTTTTCTTTTTACTCAATGAGTGATTCATGCTGCCAGATACAGCCTCTCATCAAACATTCACATTTATTCCGGAAACTTGCCAAAAGTTTATACTCTATTCTGCATATGAATTTTATTTCTAAATTGAAAGCAGTAAATGGCATTGTTTACACATGCTGGTAAGTGTCTGTGTTATTATTAGGTAAAGAGAAAGTGAGGGTTATTTTAACAAAAAATGTTTTTATTCAGTGCAGCTATTCAAAACAATTGTAAACATGAAACATTTGTAACTCTTTTTTTAATTACATTAACCAAAAACACTTTTTTCTATTAAGACATCACAATGTCTTTGTATGCCAAATATCATTAACAAGATATGTCACATTATGACTGTCAAACTGCCAAGCTGTGCAGATAAAAAGTAATAGTGAACACACATTTGGGTATTTTCTTGTTCAGTGAGAGAAATCTAGCCTTTGCTGCCCTTTAACGAGTGCATCAAAGTCAGGTTGAATGTCTGAGGTGGAGATGCGAAGCACAGCTGACAGATGATCATCAGTAAGAGAGGATCTGAACCTGGATTTGGTAAACTTCATTACTGAGAATGTTTGTTCACATATGTAGGTAGATCCAAACAGAACCAACATCTTCTGAGCATGTCTCCTCATGTTTGGAAAGTTCTCCTCCTTAAGAGATGAGTAGAACTCCAGCAGTGATGCTGACTTAAAGTGCTCTGCCAGTACTGTGTCAGACTGCAGGTCAATGAGCTCCAGCTGAACATCACTGGGTGCATCATCTACTCTGCAGGCAAAGGGAGAGGAAACCAGGTGCATTTCATCCTCAATGTTTTTACAATCATCAAATCGCCTTAAAAACTCACCATGCAAATCTCCTAACATGGATGAGTACCTGCAGAGATGATTGGCTGATGGTCTGACTTATTTAAGGGTTTGCATGTGAGTGAGAGTGTTGTTCTGGAGTTGACTTGAAAGAAACAGCAACTTTCTCATAAAAGCCTTCACCAGGTTATGCATGTCATGAACGAAAAGGCCCTTGCCTTGCAGTTTAGTGCTCAGTTCATTCATCAGTGCCGTCACATCAACAGCAAATGCAAAATCTGCCATCCAGTTCATATCTGAAAGCTCGGGGATGTTTTTGCCTTTCATCTCACAAAACTCTTGAATCTCTGTTTTCAGGTCCCAAAATCTTTTGAGCACTTTGCCCGGACTGAGCCATCTGACAGCTGTGTGGTACATGATGTCACCATGTTCATTCTCATGCTCCTCTAAAAGTGCAACAAACTGCCTGTGATTTAATGCTCGTGCCCTGATAAAGTTAACCGTTTTTGTTACAACATCAATAACATGGTTAAGTTTTAGCACAGACCTGCACAGTACATGCTGATGTATAATACAATGTATCAACACTAAATGATGCTCTGTGCCGAGTTCAGTCACTTTATCTTGGATCTGTTTCAAAAGTCCGACATGTTTTCCTGTCATATTCGGACAACCATCAGTAGTGACGCCTACCAGTTTGTCCCATTTCAGTCCAAGCTTGACCATGCATGCATCGACCTCCTTGAACAGATCACTTCCCGTTGTCGTTCCTTTTATTGACCTCAATGCTGCCAGCTCCTCCGTAATCTTGAAGTCCTGCCTTATTCCCCGGAGAAACACCAGTAACTGGGCAGTGTCACGGACACCACAGCTCTCATCCAAAGCCAAAGAGAAAAAGTCAAAACTTTCAACTCCACTTTTGAGCTGACATTCGAGATTCTCCGCGATTCCTTCCACCCTTCTGGTGACGGTTCGCCTGGACAGCGGGACTTTTTCAAATGCTTCTTTATTCTCAGGGCATATTAGCGCGGCAGAGTCCACCAAGCACTCTTTCACAAACTCGCCATCCGAGAACGGCTTGCTGTTTTTAGCGATTTTGTGGGATATGACGAAGCTGGTCTTGGTCGCTGCATCCCGGGCTGTGTGTAGTTTGCTAAAACAGCCTTGTTGTTTTGCTAGCTTTGCTAGCAAGTCTTCTGATATTCGCGCTCTCTCAGCCTCCGCCAAGTGTCTGTATTTCTCCGCGTGTTTTGTCTCATAATGCTGACTCACATTGTACTCCTTAAACACGGCGACGTGTTCTCCACAAACTAAACAGACGGGTTTACCACCGACTTCAGTAAACAAATATTTAGTGCTCCAAATCTTCTTGAAATTTCGGCCTTCAGCATCCACCTTTCTTTTCTTGACGTGCCCGTACATCATTGAGGGGCGACAATGACCGCTAATCACATGCACTGATTGACTTGTTTTACGGGTTACGTATATGACGTACGTAGGTTACGTACACTGTACATAAATAAACAGGCTTCAAAGTAAAAGCATTTCCGTTTTAGTTTATAGAGCCGATGGTTTTAGTCCACACATTAAAATTCGAAAGAAGCTTTTGTTTTCTTAATTCTAAGCAACCTTTCGCGGGCCGGTCAGAATCGGGTCACGGGCCGCATTTGGCCCGCGGGCCTTAAAATGCCCAGGTCTGGCCTTGAGGAACATGGCCTAATTGTCAACCCTGCTAAGTGCCAGTTTGGTCTGCCTGTGATTGACTTTTTGGGTCATCGTATTTCAACTCAGGGTGCCATTCCATTGCCTTCTAAGGTGCAAGCGGTGACAGATTTCCCTCGTCCAGCCTCGGTTAAGGCCCTGCAGGAGTTTTTGGGCATGATTAATTTCTACAACCTTTCATATTGAGATTACAACTATATACCAAATAAAGGTTTTATCAGCTCTATCAATTACAATGGTCAAATTGTCTCAATGGCTACAGACAGAAAATCGTGGATTTAAATCCACCTGGAGGTGTTTGTGGAATTAACTTGTGTGTGCATGTGTTTCCTCAGGGTTCTCTGGTTTTCTTCCATAGTCCAATTAAATGCATGTTAATGGTAATACTAAACTGACTCTCTGTGTATGTCCCGTGGTAGACTGATGACGTGTTCTGTTTCTTTTGAAACGTATTTTCAGTGACGTCCAGACAAGACGTCAATATAATGTTCAGGAAAGACGTCTCAAAAAACTTTCATTCAGGCTCTTCTGAGGAAGTCTTCTGGATGTCTAGAGACATCGTCTTTAGTTGTGTTCTGGACCTACATGTTGACACAAAGAACAGTGGCTGTGTAAAACACATTGGTTACTGTGGAACTGTGCTGTGTATTCATCAACAACATCTCACATGTTGGAAGATAAACAAGAGCACGGAGCAACATTTTATCAAAAATAATTTATTTATGAAAAATTATTCATTAGAATAAATTGGTTATTTATCAAATAATAATGACATTGGGCCACCACCAGCTAAACTGGAAATAGTTAATGCCAAAAAAAGTGTTATTTAAATTGATTTATGTTTCTCTTTAGATATAACAATCTTGAATAACAGGGAAGGTGTGAGATTGGAGCGCAGGCTGTTTCAAACCAGTGAACCAGGACCGCTTGACCCCGTCAGCTAGAAAGGGTATGTACTGGGTTTCAGAAGATGGCAGTGCCTCGAAGTCAGTGGGGACGCGCACTGGGTGGATGTCTGTGACTCCCCCCCCCCCCCCCCTTTTGTGCGAGTCCCTTGCGAAGATCGTGTGAGGAGGGAGACCTCCTCATACAAATGCATCTCCTTGTTTCTGTTGTGGTAAAGTGCGAGCCTCAGCAGAGCGTTGCTCGGTCTTTGACTCGAAGCCTGAATAAGGTTCTTCTGGTACAGATATGGTCTGTTTACCTGAAATGTCTGTATTCTCTGGTTGAGTCATTGGAGCGTGCACAACCATGTCACCTTCGGTGCTCGGTTTTGTACCCTGAAGAACCTGTTCAAGGTTAACATGGCGAGCGCTGGTGATGGTTTTGGTTGTGGAAATGAGGAGAGTTGTGTCATGCGTGTCGTCGCTGGTGAGGGACGAAGGCAGATTGTCAATGAGATGAGAATTAGTTCAAGATTGTGGAATGAACTGTCAGTTAACATCTCTAAAGGTGGAAATGCGGTCACTTTAATCTGACCAGGTGTCAGATAGGTGTCAGATTTTGGACCCGTGGGTTGGCTGAACGATGGCTGTTGGAAGCTGGGTGGCCTAGTTCTTAGCCAATGGGAGTCGGGCTGACGACTTGGGACCAAAGGCGCCGTTTGGTGGCAGCGAGTCGGTTTAGGATGTCCTGACCAATAAGCAGTTCTTCTGTGTCCAGATCAGTGACGTGGATGGGATGCGTCGCTGACATGTCCTGGAAAGCTGTTGACCCAGACACATTGAGTGATGTGGTGCAAGTCCTGAGTGAAGCCTCGGTTGTTTATGCTACACTCTTCCACCTGAAGTGGCTTTCCTTAAGTGGCATGCACAAGCGTGGTTCTAGCAACCCGTGCGAAGGTGTCTGAACACATGAGGGGGATTTCTGACCCAGTACCAAGCAGTGAGAGAGTGTCAACAACCCCTACCACCACTGAAGTGTATCTGTGGTTGGCATAGCCAAGATTACCCAAGAATGTCAAATGGGCCTCTTTCACCTCCTGGATCTCCTCCTCCTGCCAAAATGAACTTTGTGTGCGGAGGGGAGGGGCCAAGTCATGCGGTCAGGGGGAGCCAGGTCCCTTCTTACCAGGCGGGTTCAGGTGCTGCTTCACCACTCTGATGCAGGTTTTAATCCACTGTGGGACATCTGCATCCCAGTTGTTTTGAGTCTGACCTCAGCCTCGGTTTTTAGACTTACCTCTCCTCACCTGAGACCTCAGGACACCTGCATCACCATCATAGTTTTCACCTGAACGGTGGTGCAGCTCCCACACCATCTGCGCATGTTTGCGGAGGTCTTTCATGGTGGGGTTTTGGTCCTGCAGAAAAGGGCGACATCGATCCACACACTGTTGTGGAGGTTGTTAACGAAGAGGGACTTAAAAGTCTGGTCTTTGTCCAATCCTGGTGCATTGTGGCCTTGGAAGTAGGCAGCCCTTAGGCACCTATAAATACTATTTGGGAGTCTCCGCCCCCTTTTGAGTGATTGTAAATGCACCAAAGTTTGCAGAGGCAGGATCATTGTGCAGATGATCCTGCTTCCCTAAGTGCATGACAGAGGGCTGAGTAATGGTCTCTGATGGCAGATGGGAGGGACTCTATGTAAACATGGACACTCCTGGATGTCATCTTCCAGAGAAGCGTAAGCTTCTCTCGGGACGAAGGATGAGGCAGGTTGAAGAGGCAGCGTTCAACCTCCACCAGGTTGTCCGCTACACGAATCTCCGGGTTGTTTGGTTCGAACTGCTCTATGTCCTCTGCAAGGGACTCAAGCTGGCTGGTCCAAAGACCAGGTACCCTTGGGATATCGGAATGGTCAGAGTCATCTGAGCTAGAACATCCTGGTTCTCTCCGGTGGAGAGAGTGAGGGAGCTGATAGCACTGTCAGGTGCTGGAAAATGACAATGTTCCTTCTCCTGAAAAGGAGTGAAAGAGCTGCGAGACCACGTGGTGGTGTGGCTGACAGCACTGATATCCATCAGTGTGTCATAGCAACTCGCTGTTGAGGTTTCTTCTCTCCTGTGTAGACAGGCATAGAAGACCGGCGACAACAGTCTTCAACTGGGTCATGTGGCTCCCGAGGTATCTTTGCTCTGAGCACGCAGTGTCTCTGACGACTCATGGTAGGAGTCACGCAAAAGCTGTGTTTCGAAAAGTGCGAAAATGTTGTTAATGCACCTGTGGCTTTCACTTCTGTAGTCTATACAAATTGTAACCTCGCAACTGCAACACAGTGTTTTTAGCACCTTGGGTGAGCAATAGTTGTGTTAGTGTACATTTATCTGGGTAGATACTTGAATAGTGAAAGTACGAGTTTGTCCTAATGAAATTAAAACTTTATTCTAAAAACATACTCAGTATCTCGTCTGAAGCATCTTTTCGGCCACAACTGATGAAAAGACCATCACAGTCAAATCCAGCATAATAAAAGAGGTTGAAACTGCTTTAACCTTATAAACACTTCATGTTTAAACTTGAATTGAAAAGTACCAGTTTGCTCTAAGGAAACAAAAACTTTATTCCAAAATTACTCTATATCCCGTGTGGAGCATCATTTCGGCCACTCCTGATGAAATGAAAATAGCAGTTACTCCACTAAATAGAACTGGTTGAAACTGCTTGAACCTGATAAACACATCATTTAACCTTGAATTGAGAAAGTACTAGTTTGTTCTAATGAAATAAAAACTTTCTTCCAAAATTACTCTATATCCCGTGTGGAGCATCATTTCGGCCACTCCTGGTGAAATGAAAATAACAGTTACTCCACTAAATATAATTGTTTGAAAGTGCTTGCAACTGCTATGTCCATCATGTTTAACCTTGAATTGAGAAAGTACTAGTTTGTTCTAATGAAATAAAAACTTTATTCCAAAATCACTCTATATCCCGTGAGGAGCATCATTTCGGCCACTACTGATGAAATGAAAATAGCAGTTACTCCACTAAATAGAACTGGTTGAAACTGCTTGAACCTGATAAACACATCATTTAACCTTGAATTGAGAAAGTACTAGTTTGTTCTAATGAAATAAAAACTTTATTCCAAAATTACTCTATATCCCGTGAGGAGCATCATTTCGGCCACTCCTGATGAAATGAAAATAGCAGTTACTCCACTAAATATAATTGGTTGAAAGTACTTGCAACTGCTAAGTCCATCATGTTTAAACTTGAATTGAGAAAGTACTAGTTTGTTCTAAGGAAATACAAACTTTATTCCAAAATCACTCTATATCCCGTGAGGAGCATCATTTCGGCCACTACTGATGAAATGAAAATAGCAGTTACTCCACTAAATAAAACTGGTTGAAACTGCTTGAACCTGATAAACACATCATTTTAACTTGAATTGAGAAAGTACTAGTTTGTTCTAATGAAATAAAAACTTTATTCCAAAATTACTCTATATCCCGTGAGGAGCATCATTTCGGCCACTCCTGATGAAATGAAAATAGCAGTTACTCCACTAAATATAATTGGTTGAAAGTACTTGCAACTGCTAAGTCCATCATGTTTAAACTTGAATTGAGAAAGTACTAGTTTGTTCTAAGGAAATACAAACTTTATTCCAAAATCACTCTATATCCCGTGAGGAGCATCATTTCGGCCACTACTGATGAAATGAAAATAGCAGTTACTCCACTAAATAAAACTGGTTGAAACTGCTTGAACCTGATAAACACATCATTATAACTTGAATTGAGAAAGTACTAGTTTGTTCTAATGAAATAAAAACTTTCTTCCAAAATTACTCTATATCCCGTGTGGAGCATCATTTCGGCCACTCCTGATGAAATGAAAATAACAGTTACTCCACTAAATAAAACTGGTTGAAACTGCTTGAACCTGATAAACACATCATTATAACTTGAATTGAGAAAGTACTAGTTTGTTCTAATGAAATAAAAACTTTATTCCAAAATCACTCTATATCCCGTGAGGAGCATCATTTCGGCCACTACTGATGAAATGAAAATAACAGTTACTCCACTAAATAAAACTGGTTGAAACTGCTTGAACCTGATAAACACATCATTTAACCTTGAATTGAGAAAGTACTAGTTTGTTCTAATGAAATAAAAACTTTATTCCAAAATCACTCTATATCCCGTGAGGAGCATCATTTCGGCCACTACTGATGAAATGGAAATAGCAGTTACTCCACTAAATAAAACTGGTTGAAACTGCTTGAACCTGATAAACACATTATTTAACCTTGAATTGAGAAAGTACTAGTTTGTTCTAAGGAAATAAAAACTTTCTTCCAAAATTACTCTATATCCCGTGTGGAGCATCATTTCGGCCACTCCTGATGAAATGAAAATAACAGTTACTCCACTAAATATAATTGGTTGAAAGTACTTGCAACTGCTAAGTCCATCATGTTTAAACTTGAATTGAGAAAGTACTAGTTTGTTCTAAGGAAATACAAACTTTATTCCAAAATTACTCTATATCCCGTGTGGAGCATCATTTCGGCCACTCCTGATGAAATGAAAATAGCAGTTACTCCACCTAAATAAAACTGATTGAAACTGCTTGAACCTGATAAACACATCATTTAACCTTGAATTGAGAAAGTACTAGTTTGTTCTAATGAAATAAAAACTTTATTCCAAAATCACTCTATATCCCGTGAGGAGCATCATTTCGGCCACTACTGATGAAATGAAAATAGCAGTTACTCCACTAAATAAAACTGGTTGAAACTGCTTGAACCTGATAAACACATCATTTTAACTTGAATTGAGAAAGTACTAGTTTGTTCTAATGAAATAAAAACTTTCTTCCAAAATTACTCTATATCCCGTGTGGAGCATCATTTCGGCCACTCCTGATGAAATGAAAATAGCAGTTACTCCACTAAATATAATTGGTTGAAAGTACTTGCAACTGCTAAGTCCATCATGTTTAAACTTGAATTGAGAAAGTACTAGTTTGTTCTAAGGAAATAAAAACTTTCTTCCAAAATTACTCTATATCCCGTGTGGAGCATCATTTCGGCCACTCCTTATGAAATGAAAATAGCAGTTACTCCACTAAATATAATTGTTTGAAAGTGCTTGCAACTGCTATGTCCATCATGTTTAACCTTGAATTGAGAAAGTACTAGTTTGTTCTAATGAAATAAAAACTTTATTCCAAAATCACTCTATATCCCGTGAGGAGCATCATTTCGGCCACTACTGATGAAATGAAAATAGCAGTTACTCCACTAAATAGAACTGGTTGAAACTGCTTGAACCTGATAAACACATCATTTAACCTTGAATTGAGAAAGTACTAGTTTGTTCTAATGAAATAAAAACTTTATTCCAAAATTACTCTATATCCCGTGAGGAGCATCATTTCGGCCACTCCTGATGAAATGAAAATAGCAGTTACTCCACTAAATATAATTGGTTGAAAGTACTTGCAACTGCTAAGTCCATCATGTTTAAACTTGAATTGAGAAAGTACTAGTTTGTTCTAATGAAATAAAAACTTTATTCCAAAATCACTCTATATCCCGTGAGGAGCATCATTTCGGCCACTACTGATGAAATGAAAATAGCAGTTACTCCACTAAATAAAACTGGTTGAAACTGCTTGAACCTGATAAACACATCATTTTAACTTGAATTGAGAAAGTACTAGTTTGTTCTAATGAAATAAAAACTTTCTTCCAAAATTACTCTATATCCCGTGTGGAGCATCATTTCGGCCACTCCTAATGAAATGAAAATAGCAGTTACTCCACTAAATATAATTGGTTGAAAGTACTTGCAACTGCTAAGTCCATCATGTTTAAACTTGAATTGAGAAAGTACTAGTTTGTTCTAAGGAAATAAAAACTTTATTCCAAAATCACTCTATATCCCGTGAGGAGCATCATTTCGGCCACTACTGATGAAATGAAAATAACAGTTACTCCACTAAATAAAACTGGTTGAAACTGCTTGAACCTGATAAACACATCATTTAACCTTGAATTAAGAAAGTAGTAGTTTGTTCTAATGAAATAAAAACTTTATTCCAAAATCACTCTATATCCCGTGAGGAGCATCATTTCGGCCACTACTGATGAAATGAAAATAACAGTTACTCCACTAAATAAAACTGGTTGAAACTGCTTGAACCTGATAAACACATCATTTAACCTTGAATTGAGAAAGTACTAGTTTGTTCTAATGAAATAAAAACTTTATTCCAAAATCACTCTATATCCCGTGAGGAGCATCATTTCGGCCACTACTGATGAAATGAAAATAGCAGTTACTCCACTAAATAAAACTGGTTGAAACTGGTTGAACCTGATAAACACATTATTTAACCTTGAATTGAGAAAGTACTAGTTTGTTCTAAGGAAATAAAAACTTTCTTCCAAAATTACTCTATATCCCGTGTGGAGCATCATTTCGGCCACTCCTGATGAAATGAAAATAACAGTTACTCCACTAAATATAATTGGTTGAAAGTACTTGCAACTGCTAAGTCCATCATGTTTAAACTTGAATTGAGAAAGTACTAGTTTGTTCTAAGGAAATACAAACTTTATTCCAAAATTACTCTATATCCCGTGTGGAGCATCATTTCGGCCACTCCTGATGAAATGAAAATAGCAGTTACTCCACCTAAATAAAACTGATTGAAACTGCTTGAACCTGATAAACACATCATTTAACCTTGAATTGAGAAAGTACTAGTTTGTTCTAATGAAATAAAAACTTTATTCCAAAATCACTCTATATCCCGTGAGGAGCATCATTTCGGCCACTACTGATGAAATGAAAATAGCAGTTACTCCACTAAATAAAACTGGTTGAAACTGCTTGAACCTGATAAACACATCATTTTAACTTGAATTGAGAAAGTACTAGTTTGTTCTAATGAAATAAAAACTTTCTTCCAAAATTACTCTATATCCCGTGTGGAGCATCATTTCGGCCACTCCTAATGAAATGAAAATAGCAGTTACTCCACTAAATATAATTGGTTGAAAGTACTTGCAACTGTAAGTCCATCATGTTTAAACTTGAATTGAGAAAGTACTAGTTTGTTCTAAGGAAATAAAAACTTTCTTCCAAAATTACTCTATATCCCGTGTGGAGCATCATTTCGGCCACTCCTTATGAAATGAAAATAGCAGTTACTCCACTAAATATAATTGGTTGAAAGTGCTTGCAACTGCTATGTCCATCATGTTTAACCTTGAATTGAGAAAGTACTAGTTTGTTCTAAGGAAATACAAACTTTATTCCAAAATCACTCTATATACCGTGAGGAGCATCATTTCGGCCACTCCTGATGAAATGAAAATAGCAGTTACTCCACTAAATATAATTGGTTGAAAGTACTTGCAACTGCTAAGTCCATCATGTTTAAACTTGAATTGAGAAAGTACTAGTTTGTTCTAAGGAAATAAAAACTTTCTTCCAAAATTACTCTATATCCCGTGTGGAGCATCATTTCGGCCACTCCTTATGAAATGAAAATAGCAGTTACTCCACTAAATAAAACTGGTTGAAACTGCTTGAACCTGATAAACACATCATTTAAAAGTTGAATAGTGAGAGTTTAGTATGTTTCGTGAAATACAAACTTTATTCTAAAAACACACTCAGTATCTCGTCTGAAGCATTTTTTCGGCCACAACTGATGAGAAGACCATAAGCAGTCAAATCCAGCATAATGAAACTGCTTAAACCTGATAAACACTTCATGTTTAAACTTGAATAGTGAAAGTACGACTATGGTCTAGTAAAATACAAACTTTATTCTAAAAACCAACTCTCAAGCTCCTCATCCTATCTCTAAGGGTGCGCTCAGCCACCCTACGCAGGAAGCTCACTTCAACCGCTTGTATCCGGGATCTCGTTCTTTCGGTCATGACCCATAGTTCATGGCTGTGGTGGAGGCAATAACTCGGGTCTGGGAGGAGTTTGGAGAGGCCATGGAAGAGGACTTTCGGTCTGCCCCGAGGAAATTCTGGCAAACCGACTCCATGCTCCAGGAGCATGGAGTCCGGGGCCCTTCATCCCTGCAACATCGCGTGACGCGGGGACGGTACCTCTGGACAGGCAGAATGGGGTCGTGGTCCCTCTCTTCAAGGAGGGGGATCGGAGGGTGTGTTCCAACTACAGAGGGATCACACTCCTCAGCCTCCCCAGGAAAGTCTATTCCAGTGTACTGGAGTGGAGGGTCCGGCCGTTAGTCAAACCTTGGATCCAAGAGGAATAATGCGGTTTTCATTCTGGTCGTGGAACACTGGACCAGCTCTATACCCTCCACCAGCTGCTTGAGGGTTCATGGGAGTTTGCCCAACCAGTCCACATGTGTTTTCTGGATCTTGAGAAGGCGTTCGACCGCGTCCCCTGAGACATCCTGTGGGGGGGTGCTCCGGGAGCATGGAGTCCGGGGCCCTTTGTTAAGCGCTGTTCGGTCTTTGTATTCCCGGAACAGGAGTTTGGTTTGCATTGGCGGCAATAAGTCGGACCTGTTTGCAGTGGTTTCACCTGATCCGCCAGTGGCAGACAGAAAAAAGCATTAGCCAAATCTATACAAGAGAAAAATCTATGTTCAGGTGAGAGATGTGACAACGCAGTTTTGAGATGTCTGGAATCTCGTTTCTCTGCACATGTTGCCGGGACCGGCAGCCAGGGGGGACTCGGCTGAGATCCTCAACACCAGCCCCTGGGTACTTCTCAGGGTGATAAAGAGGAAGTGGTCCGAGCCCAGGTGAACGGGTCGATTTAAGGTCGTCGAGAGGACGTCTCACGCTGTTCGGCTGAGTGACAAAGGCTCCCCAGGAAAGTCTATTCCAGGGTACTGGAGAGGAGGGTCCGGCCGTTTGTCGAACCCTTGATAAAAGAGGAACAATGCGGTGCCATCTGTCGCAGTGTACTCTGGCGGGAGAACCACATCGCACTCTTCAGGAGACCTCCATCCATCTGAAGCAAGTTGCCCCTGGATCGGCTGATCCAGGAGACAGCTCCACACGTCAAAGGGCGGAATAATCCCTGTACACCGAAGTAAGAAGAACACAGAGAAGCAGACGGCAGCAAGGGAGGAGGTGAAATAGCGCTCCTCTCTGTTCATGTGACGTGCCAAGTCCATCCATCCATCCATCCATTTTCTGCCGCTTATCCGGGGCCGGGTCGCGGAGGCAACTCTGCTCAGACTTCCCTCACCCCAGACACTTCCTCCAGCTCTTCCGGTGGGACCCCAAGGCGTTCCCAGGCCAGCCGAGAGACAGGGCAACTCCAGAGAGAGAGGGCAACTCCAGAGCAGTGGAGTATCCAGCCCCCGTCGAGGAGCTGGGTTCCGGAGTCCGGTATCTCTCAGCCTCCTTCACAAGCTCGGGCTACTTCCCCCCAGCGAGGTCACATTCCATGTCCCAATAGCCAGATTCTGTGGCCGGGGATCGGGTCGTCGAGGCCTCTGCCGTCGACTGCCCCCCAATCCACAATGCACCCGACCCCTACGGCAGCCTCTGTAGGTGGTGGGCCCACAGGAGGGGCAAGTCCCCCGACAACATAGCTCCGAGGGTCATTCGGGTGCTCAAACTCCCCCACCACGACAAGGTTGCAGTTCAAGGGGGAGTCACCACCGTTTAAAAGTTTTGTATGTCGCTATTTGAGTATATGATTGTTGATTTTGCTTACATATGACCTCTATTATACGAAGAGTGCCTCATACTGTATTGACACTAATTATTGACCTCTGGGGTCAGAGGTCAAAAGGGGAATTGAAGGAATATAGTGGTTGAACATTTGTTTTCTGTGTGACAACTGGACATATTGTATTCAGTTGTGTTTCTACACTACTGGGGTTTCTCCCACTGCCCAAGTTGGGAAAACACAGCTATAAATCCATGTTCAGGGACATTCCAAGTTGGTTGGCGATGTCTCCTCAGTGCTCTACTTGCAAAAACATGGTCAAGGTAAGATTGGATCAACAGACAAGAGGTCACTTTGTCCCACAGAACGTCAAGCTCTGAGAAGAACCAGTTTGAAGCAGTTTTGGGAACAAAGGAATAGCAAATTCACTATAGCAACGCATACATCACGAGGAACCGACCAATGTGAGGTTGAGGTGGTGTATGCAAATGTATAAATATGAACCACGTGTTGCAGTTGTGCCCTTCTTCATTGTAAACCTGGCCTGCACACTTGGGTCTGCAAGGAAGAACGGTCTGAGCTCGTATTATGTAATCTGATATATGTATTTTTGTAATCTCTTGTTTGTGTGATTATTAAATTCACTATTGAAGAAATTAACTCTGTTCCTGCCTCTCCCGGATCAAACGAACAAGCAGGAATTCAGGGGAACACAGGAACGAATTCCAACACTAAGCATCTCTACCTAAAGTCAGTAACACGATTTCTCTAGATTAAACCAGTCTGAGATGCTATATCTAAAGACAGTAACGGGATTGATTTTTTTAATTTTTTTTATTAAACCAGCCTGAGCAGCTCCATCTAGAGACAGTAACGTGATTTTCTAAATCAAACCAGCCTGAGCAGCACCATCTAGAGACAGTAACGTGATTTTCTAAATCAAACCAGCCTGATCAGCTCTATCTAAAGACAGTAATGTGATTTTCTAGATCAAACCAGCCTGATCACCTCTATCTTAAGAAAATAACATGATTTTTTTCTCAATTAAACCAGCCTGAGCAGCTCTATCTTAAAGGAGTACAGTAGGATTTTCCCGAATTTTAGGAAAGAACCGCCCTCTCCACCTTTTGAAAAATGCACGCAAAGCTCTACCTGCTCCCGAGATGGAACGCCTACTAAAACGTGTGCGAGAGACATGAACGAGCCCAGTTCTCCTCGTGCACACACTGTTTACAAGTCACAAGTCAGCATCGACACGATTTTCCTCGATTAAACCATGGTCCAAGTGGAGGAACGTGGGAGCAGCGCTTCAAAGGGTTGAGTGGAAATCTCCACCAACGGCTGATCCCACGTTTCATCGGGCTCATCCATCCCTCCGGACAGGGCCTCACAGCCAGAGACAGGTGAGCCGTTTAGGGACTATTCAGTAACAAGAACTTAGAGCTGTGATTTCACTTGTATATAAGTTAAAGATGTAAAGCAAAGTTGGACTCTTCAGGTGATGAAATATACATTAAATGTCCACCAATGACTGTTGAGATGGTTGATCATTTAGTTTTAAACGTAGTAAACATAGAAAATACTTTGGCTGGTTATTGTGATTAAATTAAATTACATCTCACAACAAAACATGCTTTTAAAATAACAAAGACATTTGATCCAAATTACATTGAATTTAATACAAGAGACCCATTCTACAAAACAAACCTTTCCTCCTGCAATTAGCCTTTCAATACCACCTCACTCCGTGTGTGTTGTCCTCACAATCAATCAAAGTGATCTGGTGTCTCCTGGTGTTGATCTTAAGAGTCTCTCAACTTGTGGAACCTGTGCATTGAACACTTTTCTTTTGTCTACAGTGTGTTGTGGGAATCTCCCAGAACCTGTATCTCGCCCACCTTGCTGCTCCTCCTGTCACCTGCAGTACAAGGTGATTTCGTCTGTCCACTTCTGGCTCTAAAAGACTCTTCTGGCTGTTTGTACCTACATGAACATCATTACATGCAGCTTGTTTACCAGAGCTTTACTTCAAGTCATTGCACAGCTAGAAAACTTTAGTTTAGTAAGTCTCAGTAAGGTCTGAGTGTGTATCACATGTTTAGGTGCAACCAGGGTTGGGTAGTCATGGAATACATGTAACAGTGTTACATAATTAGGATACAAAAAACATATAACTGTAATCTGTTACAGTACATAAAAAAATGTGTAATCTCGTTACAGGTATGCTCGATAAAAACTGGGATTACTGAGCAGGATTACAGTAGAAATCAGATGGAATAAACTAGAAATGCAGCTGTCACATGCGCCATGCACTGGCATTGCGACACTTCCCGACGCTTTCAGGCTGACAATCCATGCTTTGCCATGGATTCTGCAGACAGTTGCTTTCATCACTATGTTTTAAAGTCGGAGAAATCTCTTAACCTCTCTGTACAATGCAAACTATGTCTCCCAGCCGTGAAAGTGCTGTGAACGTCCAGGAACTGGACATCTCACCTGAAGAAACATAGAAACATAAAACCTGCTCACTTTCACTGATACACACATGGACTCTGTTTACTAGTTTTATTAGCTCGTAATATGCTTCCTACCTGTTCTCAATACGTTTAGAGGCTCTTGTGTTTTAGGGATTAATTGGGGCGACACGTGCCATCACTTTTTTCTTTTTACTCAATGAGTGATTCATGCTGCCAGATACAGCCTCTCATCAAACATTCACATTTATTCCGGAAACTTGCCAAAAGTTTATACTCTATTCTGCATATGAATTTTATTTCTAAATTGAAAGCAGTAAATGGCATTGTTTACACATGCTGGTAAGTGTCTGTGTTATTATTAGGTAAAGAGAAAGTGAGGGTTATTTTAACAAAAAATGTTTTTATTCAGTGCAGCTATTCAAAACAATTGTAAACATGAAACATTTGTAACTCTTTTTTTAATTACATTAACCAAAAACACTTTTTTCTATTAAGACATCACAATGTCTTTGTATGCCAAATATCATTAACAAGATATGTCACATTATGACTGTCAAACTGCCAAGCTGTGCAGATAAAAAGTAATAGTGAACACACATTTGGGTATTTTCTTGTTCAGTGAGAGAAATCTAGCCTTTGCTGCCCTTTAACGAGTGCATCAAAGTCAGGTTGAATGTCTGAGGTGGAGATGCGAAGCACAGCTGACAGATGATCATCAGTAAGAGAGGATCTGAACCTGGATTTGGTAAACTTCATTACTGAGAATGTTTGTTCACATATGTAGGTAGATCCAAACAGAACCAACATCTTCTGAGCATGTCTCCTCATGTTTGGAAAGTTCTCCTCCTTAAGAGATGAGTAGAACTCCAGCAGTGATGCTGACTTAAAGTGCTCTGCCAGTACTGTGTCAGACTGCAGGTCAATGAGCTCCAGCTGAACATCACTGGGTGCATCATCTACTCTGCAGGCAAAGGGAGAGGAAACCAGGTGCATTTCATCCTCAATGTTTTTACAATCATCAAATCGCCTTAAAAACTCACCATGCAAATCTCCTAACATGGATGAGTACCTGCAGAGATGATTGGCTGATGGTCTGACTTATTTAAGGGTTTGCATGTGAGTGAGAGTGTTGTTCTGGAGTTGACTTGAAAGAAACAGCAACTTTCTCATAAAAGCCTTCACCAGGTTATGCATGTCATGAACGAAAAGGCCCTTGCCTTGCAGTTTAGTGCTCAGTTCATTCATCAGTGCCGTCACATCAACAGCAAATGCAAAATCTGCCATCCAGTTCATATCTGAAAGCTCGGGGATGTTTTTGCCTTTCATCTCACAAAACTCTTGAATCTCTGTTTTCAGGTCCCAAAATCTTTTGAGCACTTTGCCCGGACTGAGCCATCTGACAGCTGTGTGGTACATGATGTCACCATGTTCATTCTCATGCTCCTCTAAAAGTGCAACAAACTGCCTGTGATTTAATGCTCGTGCCCTGATAAAGTTAACCGTTTTTGTTACAACATCAATAACATGGTTAAGTTTTAGCACAGACCTGCACAGTACATGCTGATGTATAATACAATGTATCAACACTAAATGATGCTCTGTGCCGAGTTCAGTCACTTTATCTTGGATCTGTTTCAAAAGTCCGACATGTTTTCCTGTCATATTCGGACAACCATCAGTAGTGACGCCTACCAGTTTGTCCCATTTCAGTCCAAGCTTGACCATGCATGCATCGACCTCCTTGAACAGATCGTTTCCCATTGTCGTTCCTTTTATTGACCTCAATGCTGCCAGCTCCTCCGTAATCTTGAAGTCCTGCCTTATTCCCCGGAGAAACACCAGTAACTGGGCAGTGTCACGGACACCACAGCTCTCATCCAAAGCCAAAGAGAAAAAGTCAAAACTTTCAACTCCACTTTTGAGCTGACATTCGAGATTCTCCGCGATTCCTTCCACCCTTCTGGTGACGGTTCGCCTGGACAGCGGGACTTTTTCAAATGCTTCTTTATTCTCAGGGCATATTAGCGCGGCAGAGTCCACCAAGCACTCTTTCACAAACTCGCCATCCGAGAACGGCTTGCTGTTTTTAGCGATTTTGTGGGATATGACGAAGCTGGTCTTGGTCGCTGCATCCCGGGCTGTGTGTAGTTTGCTAAAACAGCCTTGTTGTTTTGCTAGCTTTGCTAGCAAGTCTTCTGATATTCGCGCTCTCTCAGCCTCCGCCAAGTGTCTGTATTTCTCCGCGTGTTTTGTCTCATAATGCTGACTCACATTGTACTCCTTAAACACGGCGACGTGTTCTCCACAAACTAAACAGACGGGTTTACCACCGACTTCAGTAAACAAATATTTAGTGCTCCAAATCTTCTTGAAATTTCGGCCTTCAGCATCCACCTTTCTTTTCTTGACGTGCCCGTACATCATTGAGGGGCGACAATGACCGCTAATCACATGCACTGATTGACTTGTTTTACGGGTTACGTATATGACGTACGTAGGTTACGTACACTGTACATAAATAAACAGGCTTCAAAGTAAAAGCATTTCCGTTTTAGTTTATAGAGCCGATGGTTTTAGTCCACACATTAAAATTCGAAAGAAGCTTTTGTTTTCTTAATTCTAAGCAACCTTTCGCGGGCCGGTCAGAATCGGGTCACGGGCCGCATTTGGCCCGCGGGCCTTAAAATGCCCAGGTCTGGCCTTGAGGAACATGGCCTAATTGTCAACCCTGCTAAGTGCCAGTTTGGTCTGCCTGTGATTGACTTTTTGGGTCATCGTATTTCAACTCAGGGTGCCATTCCATTGCCTTCTAAGGTGCAAGCGGTGACAGATTTCCCTCGTCCAGCCTCGGTTAAGGCCCTGCAGGAGTTTTTGGGCATGATTAATTTCTACAACCTTTCATATTGAGATTACAACTATATACCAAATAAAGGTTTTATCAGCTCTATCAATTACAATGGTCAAATTGTCTCAATGGCTACAGACAGAAAATCGTGGATTTAAATCCACCTGGAGGTGTTTGTGGAATTAACTTGTGTGTGCATGTGTTTCCTCAGGGTTCTCTGGTTTTCTTCCATAGTCCAATTAAATGCATGTTAATGGTAATACTAAACTGACTCTCTGTGTATGTCCCGTGGTAGACTGATGACGTGTTCTGTTTCTTTTGAAACGTATTTTCAGTGACGTCCAGACAAGACGTCAATATAATGTTCAGGAAAGACGTCTCAAAAAACTTTCATTCAGGCTCTTCTGAGGAAGTCTTCTGGATGTCTAGAGACATCGTCTTTAGTTGTGTTCTGGACCTACATGTTGACACAAAGAACAGTGGCTGTGTAAAACACATTGGTTACTGTGGAACTGTGCTGTGTATTCATCAACAACATCTCACATGTTGGAAGATAAACAAGAGCACGGAGCAACATTTTATCAAAAATAATTTATTTATGAAAAATTATTCATTAGAATAAATTGGTTATTTATCAAATAATAATGACATTGGGCCACCACCAGCTAAACTGGAAATAGTTAATGCCAAAAAAAGTGTTATTTAAATTGATTTATGTTTCTCTTTAGATATAACAATCTTGAATAACAGGGA
This sequence comes from Blennius ocellaris, assembly GCF_963422515.1. Lineage (NCBI taxonomy): Eukaryota > Metazoa > Chordata > Actinopteri > Blenniiformes > Blenniidae > Blennius > Blennius ocellaris. The sequence goes on along the minus strand of NW_027661958.1, from coordinate 760,325 downwards.
AGGTGTGAGATTCGAGCGCAGGCTGTTTCAAACCAGTGAACCAGGACCGCTTGACCCCGTCAGCTAGAAAGGGTATGTACTGGGTTTCAGAAGATGGCAGTGACTCGAAGTCAGTGGGGACGCGCACTGGGTGGATGTCTGTGACTCCCCCCCCCCCCCCTTTTGTGCGAGTCCCTTGCGAAGATCGTGTGAGGAGGGAGACCTCCTCATACAAATGCATCTCCTTGTTTCTGTTGTGGTAAAGTGCGAGCCTCAGCAGAGCGTTGCTCGGTCTTTGACTCGAAGCCTGAATAAGGTTCTTCTGGTACAGACATGGTCTGTTTACCTGAAATGTCTGTATTCTCTGGTTGAGTCATTGGAGCGTGCACAACCATGTCACCTTCGGTGCTCGGTTTTGTACCCTGAAGAACCTGTTCAAGGTTAACATGGTGAGCGCTGGTGATGGTTTTGGTTGTGGAAATGAGGAGAGTTGTGTCATGCGTGTCGTCGCTGGTGAGGGACGAAGGCAGATTGTCAATGAGATGAGAATTAGTTCAAGATTGTGGAATGAACTGTCAGTTAACATCTCTAAAGGTGGAAATGCGGTCACTTTAATCTGACCAGGTGTCAGATTTTGGACCCGTGGGTTGGCTGAACGATTGCTGTTAGAAGCTGGGTGGCCTAGTTCTTAGCCAATGGGAGTCGGGCTGACGACTTGGGACCAAAGGCGCCGTTTGGTGGCAGCGAGTCGGTTTAGGATGTCCTGACCAATAAGCAGTTCTTCTGTGTCCAGATCAGTGACGTGGATGGGATGCGTCGCTGACATGTCCTGGAAAGCTGTTGACCCAGACACATTGAGTGATGTGGTGCAAGTCCTGAGTGAAGCCTCGGTTGTTTATGCTACACTCTTCCACCTGAAGTGGCTTTCCTTAAGTGGCATGCGCAAGCGTGGTTCTAGCAACCCGTGCGAAGGTGTCTGAACACATGAGGGGGATTTCTGACCCAGTACCAAGCAGTGAGAGAGTGTCAACAACCCCTACCACCACTGAAGTGTATCTGTGGGGCATAGCCAAGATTACCCAAGAATGTCAAATGGGCCTCTTTCACCTCCTGGATCTCCTCCTCCTGCCAAAATGAACTTTGTGTGCGGAGGGGAGGGGCCAAGTCATGCGGTCAGGGGGAGCCAGGTCCCTTCTTACCAGGCGGGTTCAGGTGCTGCTTCACCACTCTGATGCAGGTTTTAATCCACTGTGGGACATCTGCATCCCAGTTGTTTTGAGTCTGACCTCAGCCTCGGTTTTTAGACTTACCTCTCCTCACCTGAGACCTCAGGACACCTGCATCACCATCATAGTTTTCACCTGAACGGTGGTGCAGCTCCCACACCATCTGCGCATGTTTGCGGAGGTCTTTCATGGTGGGGTTTTGGTCCTGCAGAAAAGGGCGACATCGATCCACACACTGTTGTGGAGGTTGTTAACGAAGAGGGACTTAAAAGTCTGGTCTTTGTCCAATCCTGGTGCATTGTGGCCTTGGAAGTAGGCAGCCCTTAGGCACCTATAAATACTATCTGGGAGTCTCCGCCCCCTTTTGAGTGATTGTAAATGCACCAAAGTTTGCAGAGGCAGGATCATTGTGCAGATGATCCTGCTTCCCTAAGTGCATGACAGAGGGCTGAGTAATGGTCTCTGATGGCAGATGGGAGGGACTCTATGTAAACATGGACACTCCTGGATGTCATCTTCCAGAGAAGCGTAAGCTTCTCTCGGGACGAAGGATGAGGCAGGTTGAAGAGGCAGCGTTCAACCTCCACCAGGTTGTCCGCTACACGAATCTCCGGGTTGTTTGGTTCGAACTGCTCTATGTCCTCTGCAAGGGACTCAAGCTGGCTGGTCCAAAGACCAGGTACCCTTGGGATATCGGAATGGCCAGAGTCATCTGAGCTAGAACATCCTGGTTCTCTCCGGTGGAGAGAGTGAGGGAGCTGATAGCACTGTCAGGTGCTGGAAAATGACAATGTTCCTTCTCCTGAAAAGGAGTGAAAGAGCTGCGAGACCACGTGGTGGTGTGGCTGAGAGCACTGATATCCATCAGTGTGTCATAGCAACTCGCTGTTGAGGTTTCTTCTCTCCTGTGTAGACAGGCATAGAAGACCGGCGACAACAGTCTTCAACTGGGTCATGTGGCTCCCGAGGTATCTTTGCTCTGAGCACGCAGTGTCTCTGACGACTCATGGTAGGAGTCACGCAAAAGCTGTGTTTCGAAAAGTGCGAAAATGTTGTTAATGCACCTGTGGCTTTCACTTCTGTAGTCTATACAAATTGTAACCTCGCAACTGCAACACAGTGTTTTTAGCACCTTGGGTGAGCAATAGTTGTGTTAGTGTACATTTATCTGGGTAGATACTTGAATAGTGAAAGTACGAGTTTGTCCTAATGAAATTAAAACTTTATTCTAAAAACATACTCAGTATCTCGTCTGAAGCATCTTTTCGGCCACAACTGATGAAAAGACCATCACAGTCAAATCCAGCATAATAAAAGAGGTTGAAACTGCTTTAACCTTATAAACACTTCATGTTTAAACTTGAATTGAAAAGTACCAGTTTGCTCTAAGGAAACAAAAACTTTATTCCAAAATTACTCTATATCCCGTGTGGAGCATCATTTCGGCCACTCCTGATGAAATGAAAATAGCAGTTACTCCACTAAATAAAAATGGTTGAAACTGCTTGAACCTGATAAACAAATCATTTAAACTTGAACTGAGAAAGTACTAGTTTGTTCTAATGAAATAAAAACTTTCTTCCAAAATTACTCTATATCCCGTGTGGAGCATCATTTCGGCCACTCCTGATGAAATGAAAATAGCAGTTACTCCACTAAATAAAACTGGTTGAAACTGCTTGAACCTGATAAACACATAATTTAACCTTGAATTGAGAAAGTACTAGTTTGTTCTAAGGAAATAAAAACTTTCTCCAAAATTACTCTATATCCCGTGTGGAGCATCATTTCGGCCACTCCTGGTGAAATGAAAATAACAGTTACTCCACTAAATATAATTGTTTGAAAGTGCTTGCAACTGCTATGTCCATCATGTTTAACCTTGAATTGAGAAAGTACTAGTTTGTTCTAATGAAATAAAAACTTTATTCCAAAATCACTCTATATCCCGTGAGGAGCATCATTTCGGCCACTACTGATGAAATGAAAATAGCAGTTACTCCACTAAATAGAACTGGTTGAAACTGCTTGAACCTGATAAACACATCATTTAACCTTGAATTGAGAAAGTACTAGTTTGTTCTAATGAAATAAAAACTTTATTCCAAAATCACTCTATATCTCGTGTGGAGCATCATTTCGGCCACTACTGATGAAATGAAAATAGCAGTTGCTCCACCAATACAACTGGTTGAAACTGCTTGAACCTGATAAACACATCATTTTAACTTGAATTGAGAAAGTACTAGTTTGTTCTAATGAAATAAAAACTTTATTCCAAAATTACTCTATATCCCGTGAGGAGCATCATTTCGGCCACTCCTGATGAAATGAAAATAGCAGTTACTCCACTAAATATAATTGGTTGAAAGTACTTGCAACTGCTAAGTCCATCATGTTTAAACTTGAATTGAGAAAGTACTAGTTTGTTCTAAGGAAATACAAACTTTATTCCAAAATCACTCTATATCCCGTGAGGAGCATCATTTCGGCCACTACTGATGAAATGAAAATAGCAGTTACTCCACTAAATAAAACTGGTTGAAACTGCTTGAACCTGATAAACACATCATTTTAACTTGAATTGAGAAAGTACTAGTTTGTTCTAATGAAATAAAAACTTTCTTCCAAAATTACTCAATATCCCGTGTGGAGCATCATTTCGGCCACTCCTGATTAAATGAAAATAGCAGTTACTCCACTAAATAAAACTGGTTGAAACTGCTTGAACCTGATAAACACATCTTTTAAACTTGAACTAAGAAAGTACTAGTTTGTTCTAATGAAATAAAAACTTTCTCCCAAAATTACTCTATATCCCGTGTGGAGCATCATTTCGGCCACTCCTGGTGAAATGAAAATAACAGTTACTCCACTAAATATAATTGTTTGAAAGTGCTTGCAACTGCTATGTCCATCATGTTTAAACTTGAATTGAGAAATTACTAGTTTGTTCTAAGGAAATACAAACTTAATTCCAAAATTACTCTATATCCCGTGTGGAGCATCATTTCGGCCACTCCTGATGAAATGAAAATAGCAGTTACTCCACTAAATAAAACTGATTGAAACTGCTTGAACCTGATAAACACATCATTTAACCTTGAATTGAGAAAGTACTAGTTTGTTCTAATGAAATAAAAACTTTATTCCAAAATTACTCTATATCCCGTGTGGAGCATCATTTCGGCCACTCCTTATGAAATGAAAATAGCAGTTACTCCACTAAATATAATTGGTTGAAAGTACTTGCAACTGCTAAGTCCATCATGTTTAAACTTGAATTGAGAAAGTACTAGTTTGTTCTAATGAAATAAAAACTTTATTCCAAAATCACTCTATATCCCGTGAGGAGCATCATTTCGGCCACTACTGATGAAATGAAAATAGCAGTTACTCCACTAAATAAAACTGGTTGAAACTGCTTGAACCTGATAAACACATCATTTTAACTTGAATTGAGAAAGTACTAGTTTGTTCTAATGAAATAAAAACTTTCTTCCAAAATTACTCTATATCCCGTGTGGAGCATCATTTCGGCCACTCCTTATGAAATGAAAATAGCAGTTACTCCACTAAATATAATTGGTTGAAAGTACTTGCAACTGCTAAGTCCATCATGTTTAAACTTGAATTGAGAAAGTACTAGTTTGTTCTAATGAAATAAAAACTTTATTCCAAAATCACTCTATATCCCGTGAGGAGCACCATTTCGGCCACTACTGATGAAATGAAAATAGCAGTTACTCCACTAAATAAAACTGGTTGAAACTGCTTGAACCTGATAAACACATCATTTAAAAGTTGAATAGTGAGAGTTTAGTATGTTTCGTGAAATACAAACTTTATTCTAAAAACACACTCAGTATCTCGTCTGAAGCATTTTTTCGGCCACAACTGATGAGAAGACCATAGCAGTCAAATCCAGCATAATGAAACTGCTTAAACCTGATAAACACTTCATGTTTAAACTTGAATAGTGAAAGTACGACTATGGTCTAGTAAAATACAAACTTTGTTCTAAAAACCAACTCTCAAGCTCCTCATCCTATCTCTAAGGGTGCGCTCAGCCACCCTACGCAGGAAGCTCACTTCAACCGCTTGTATCCGGGATCTCGTTCTTTCGGTCATGACCCATAGTTCATGGCTGTGGTGGAGGCAATAACTCGGGTCTGGGAGGAGTTTGGAGAGGCCATGGAAGAGGACTTTCGGTCTGCCCCGAGGAAATTCTGGCAAACCGACTCCATGCTCCAGGAGCATGGAGTCCGGGGCCCTTCATCCCTGCAACATCGCGTGACGCGGGGACGGTACCTCTGGACAGGCAGAATGGGGTCGTGGTCCCTCTCTTCAAGGAGGGGGATCGGAGGGTGTGTTCCAACTACAGAGGGATCACACTCCTCAGCCTCCCTAGGAAAGTCTATTCCAGTGTACTGGAGTGGAGGGTCCGGCCGTTAGTCAAACCTTGGATCCAAGAGGAATAATGCGGTTTTCATTCTGGTCGTGGAACACTGGACCAGCTCTATACCCTCCACCAGCTGCTTGAGGGTTCATGGGAGTTTGCCCAACCAGTCCACATGTGTTTTCTGGATCTTGAGAAGGCGTTCGACCGCGTCCCCTGAGACATCCTGTGGGGGGGTGCTCCGGGAGCATGGAGTCCAGGGCCCTTTGTTAAGCGCTGTTCAGTCTTTGTATTCCCGGAACAGGAGTTTGGTTTGCATTGGCGGCAATAAGTCGGACCTGTTTGGTAATCTATACAAATCTATACAAGAGAAGGTATAAAGGGTGATAAAGGGTGATAAAGGGTGATAAAGAGGAAGTGGTCCGAGCCCAGGTGAACGGGTCGATTTAAGGTCGTCGAGAGGACGTCTCATGCTGTTCGGCTGAGTGACAAAGGCTCCCCAGGAAAGTCTATTCCAGGGTACTGGAGAGGAGGGTCCGGCCGTTTGTCGAACCCTGGATAAAAGAGGAACAATGCGGTGCCATCTGTCGCAGTGTACTCTGGCGGGAGAACCACATCGCACTCTTCAGGAGACCTCCATCCATCTGAAGCAAGTTGCCCCTGGATCGGCTGATCCAGGAGACAGCTCCACACGTCAAAGGGCGGAATAATCCCTGTACACCGAAGTAAGAAGAACACAGAGAAGTAGACGGCAGCAAGGGAGGAGGTGAAATAGCGCTCCTCTCTGTTCATGTGACGTGCCAAGTCCATCCATCCATCCATCCATTTTCTGCCGCTTATCCGGGGCCGGGTCGCGGAGGCAACTCTGCTCAGACTTCCCTCACCCCAGACACTTCCTCCAGCTCTTCCGGTGGGACCCCAAGGCGTTCCCAGGCCAGCCGAGAGACAGGGCAACTCCAGAGAGAGAGGGCAACTCCAGAGCAGTGGAGTATCCAGCCCCCGTCGAGGAGCTGGGTTCCGGAGTCCGGTATCTCTCAGCCTCCTTCACAAGCTCGGGCTACTTCCCCCCAGCGAGGTCACATTCCATGTCCCAATAGCCAGATTCTGTGGCCGGGGATCGGGTCGTCGAGGCCTCTGCCGTCGACTGCCCCCCAATCCACAATGCACCCGACCCCTACGGCAGCCTCTGTAGGTGGTGGGCCCACAGGAGGGGCAAGTCCCCCGACAACATAGCTCCGAGGGTCATTCGGGTGCTCAAACTCCCCCACCACGACAAGGTTGCAGTTCAAGGGGGAGTCACCACCGTTTAAAAGTTTTGTATGTTGCTATTTGAGTATATGATTGTTGATTTTGCTTACATATGACCTCTATTATACGAAGAGTGCCTCATACTGTATTGACACTAATTATTGACCTCTGGGGTCAGAGGTCAAAAGGGGAATTGAAGGAATATAGTGGTTGAACATTTGTTTTCTGTGTGACAACTGGACATATTGTATTCAGTTGTGTTTCTACACTACTGGGTTTTCTCCCACTGCCCAAGTTGGGAAAACACAGCTATAAATCCATGTTCAGGGACATTCCAAGTTGGTTGGCGATGTCTCCTCAGTGCTCTACTTGCAAAAACATGGTCAAGGTAAGATTGGATCAACAGATAAGAGGTCAGAGGTCACTTTGTCCCACAGAACGTCAAGCTCTGAGAAGAACCAGTTTGAAGCAGTTTTGGGAACAAAGGAATAGCAAATTCACTATAGCAACGCATACATCACGAGGAACCGACCAATGTGAGGTTGAGGTGGTGTATGCAAATGTATAAATATCAACCACGTGTTGCAGTTGTGCCCTTCTTCATTGTAAACCTGGCCTGCACACTTGGGTCTGCAAGGAAGAACGGTCTGAGCTCGTATTATGTAATCTGATATATGTATTTTTGTAATCTCTTGTTTGTGTGATTATTAAATTCACTATTGAAGAAATTAACTCTGTTCCTGCCTCTCCCGGATCAAACGAACAAGCAGGAATTCAGGGGAACACAGGAACGAATTCCAACACTAAGCATCTCTACCTAAAGTCAGTAACACGATTTCTCTAGATTAAACCAGTCTGAGATGCTATATCTAAAGACAGTAACGGGATTGATTTTTTAAATTTTTTTTATTAAACCAGCCTGAGCAGCTCCATCTAGAGACAGTAACGTGATTTTCTAAATCAAACCAGCCTGAGCAGCACCATCTAGAGACAGTAACGTGATTTTCTAAATCAAACCAGCCTGATCAGCTCTATCTAAAGACAGTAATGTGATTTTCTAGATCAAACCAGCCTGATCAGCTCTATCTAAAGGCAGTAACACAATTTGTCTAGATTAAACCAGCCTGAGCAGCTCTATCTTAAGAAAATAACATGATTTTTTTCTCAATTAAACCAGCCTGAGCAGCTCTATCTTAAAGGAGTACAGTAGGATTTTCCCGAATTTTAGGAAAGAACCGCCCTCTCCACCTTTTGAAAAATGCACGCAAAGCTCTACCTGCTCCCGAGATGGAACGCCTACTAAAACGTGTGCGAGAGACATGAACGAGCCCAGTTCTCCTCGTGCACGCACTGTTTACAAGTCACAAGTCAGCATCGCTTACACAAGCTCACTTTACAAGAAGATTTGAACTTTTTCCACTAATCAACCCTGGAAAGTTACAATATAGACATAGATAACTTTTACTGGAAGTGATTTGAAATGGATTTCTCCAAATAGAATGCCAAACTTTACCTGTCGAGTAGAAACTTCGCGACTGAAGCATCAGTGGGAAGCCCAACCTGGGCTTTCAGCGCACGCCATCGTGTGAAAGAATCTCCCAAAAACACTCTGGTCTTGTTTCTCTCTTCCGAAGCCTTTCTCTTCTTCTCATACACTTCGAAGACACTTTTTCTCTTTTGCGACCCTCTGCCATTTTCAAAGTACCCGGTGAGAACTGCGAGCTCGCTGAAGGCGTAGCTCACCATATACACCTGAAAGCGCGCATGCGCAGAAAGTGAAAACTAATAGATCCACGCTACCTGGGGACAAGCACATACGACGGCCTTGCGTAATATATCACCAGAATGATTGACAGTTGGGAGTACCAATAGTCTTGATGATCCACCCGGAAAAAGAAAATCCTCCTGTACACCTTTAAGACAGTAACATGATTGTACTTGATTAAACCAGCCTGAGAAGCTCTATCTTAAAAAAGTACACTCAAAAATGAAATGACAGAATTGTTTTTTCAGTGTGACATGATTTTCCTCGATTAAACCATGGTCCAAGTGGAGGAACGTGGGAGCAGCGCTTCAAAGGGTTGAGTGGAAATCTCCACCAACGGCTGATCCCACGTTTCATCGGGCTCATCCATCCCTCCGGACAGGGCCTCAAAGCCAGAGACAGGTGAGCCGTTTAGGGACTATTCAGTAACAAGAACTTAGAGCTGTGATTTCACTTGTATATAAGTTAAAGATGTAAAGCAAAGTTGGACTCTTCAGGTGATGAAATATACATTAAATGTCCACCAATGACTGTTGAGATGGTTGATCATTTAGTTTTAAATGTAGTAAACATAGAAAATACTTTGGCTGGTTATTGTGATTAAATTAAATTACATCTCACAACAAAACATGCTTTTAAAATAACAAAGACATTTGATCCAAATTACATTGAATTTAATACAAGAGACCCATTCTACAAAACAAACCTTTCCTCCTGCAATTAGCCTTTCAATACCACCTCACTCCGTGTGTGTTGTCCTCACAATCAATCAAAGTGATCTGGTGTCTCCTGGTGTTGATCTTAAGAGTCTCTCAACTTGTGGAACCTGTGCATTGAACACTTTTCTTTTGTCTACAGTGTGTTGTGGGAATCTCCCAGAACCTGTATCTCGCCCACCTTGCTGCTCCTCCTGTCACCTGCAGTACAAGGTGATTTCGTCTGTCCACTTCTGGCTCTAAAGACTCTTCTGGCTGTTTGTACCTACATGAACATCATTACATGCAGCTTGTTTACCAGAGCTTTACTTCAAGTCATTGCACAGCTAGAAAACTTTAGTTTAGTAAGTCTCAGTAAGGTCTGAGTGTGTATCACATGTTTAGGTGCAACCAGGGTTGGGTAGTCATGGAATACATGTAACAGTGTTACATAATTAGGATACAAAAAACATATAACTGTAATCTGTTACAGTACATAAAAAAATTTGTAATCTCGTTACAGGTATGCTCGATAAAAACTGGGATTACTGAGCAGGATTACAGTAGAAATCAGATGGAATAAACTAGAAATGCAGCTGTCACATGCGCCATGCACTGGCATTGCGACACTTCCCGACGCTTTCAGGCTGACAATCCATGCTTTGCCATGGATTCTGCAGACAGTTGCTTTCATCACTATGTTTTAAAGTCGGAGAAATCTCTTAACCTCTCTGTACAATGCAAACTATGTCTCCCAGCCGTGAAAGTGCTGTGAACGTCCAGGAACTGGACATCTCACCTGAAGAAACATAGAAACATAAAACCTGCTCACTTTCACTGATACACACATGGACTCTGTTTACTAGTTTTATTAGCTCGTAATATGCTTCCTACCTGTTCTCAATACGTTTAGAGGCTCTTGTGTTTTAGGGATTAATTGGGGCGACACGTGCCATCACTTTTTTCTTTTTACTCAATGAGTGATTCATGCTGCCAGATACAGCCTCTCATCAAACATTCACATTTATTCCGGAAAAAAACCAACATTAAAACTAATGAGGAAACGGGGCGAGAGAGAGAGAGAGAGAGAGAGAGAGAGAGAGAGAGAGAGCGAGAGAGAGAGAGAGAGAGAGAGAGTTTTAGAAAAGATGGGCACATTTTCTTGAATAGAAATTGAAAGCTTTATTTGTATTGTGGTTTTGATTCTCTAAAAAAAAAAAATCAATGTTAGACACCTGATTGGTTACTGAGTTTTGATAGTTCAAAACTTGTTAAGTGCAATTTGTGTCTGCTGTGTATAAGATGTGTCAATACACTGAGCAGATGACACTTTCTATTCTTTCTTGTCATTTTTTTATGTTTTATTATGGCCAGTCAAGAGTAGAGTCACGGCTTTTCAGAGGTTGATGGACTCTGTGCTGCGCGACCTCGCTTTCGTTTCTGTTTACCTGGACGACATCTTGGCTAGTTCTTCAGTTGAGGAGCATTTTTCACACCTAAAGCAAGTTTTTCAGCGCCTTGAGCAGGGGTGGGCAATTATTTTTCCGAAGGGGCCAAATGAGAAGCATAAAATATTGTGGAGGGCCTTGCCAAAAGTTTAAACTCTATTCTGCATATGAATTTTATTTCTAAATTGAAAGCAGTGAATGGCATTGTTTACACATGCTGGTAAGTGTCTGTGTTATTATTAGGTAAAGAGAAAGTGAGGGTTATTTTAACAAAAAATGTTTTTATTCAGTGCAGTTATTCAAAACAATTGTAAACATGAAACATTTGTAACTCTTTTTTGAATTACATTAACCAAAAACACTTTTTTCTATTAAGACATCACAATGTCTTTGTATGCCAAATATCATTAACAAGATATGTCACATTATGATTGTCAAACTGCCAAGCTGTGCAGACAAAAAGTAATAGTGAACACACATTTGGGTATTTTCTTGTTCAGTGAGAGAAATCTAGCCTTTGCTGCCCTTTAACGAGTGCATCAAAGTCAGGTTGAATGTCTGAGGTGGAGATGCGAAGCACAGCTGACAGATGATCATCAGTAAGAGAGGATCTGAACCTGGATTTGGTAAACTTCATTACTGAGAATGTTTGTTCACATATGTAGGTAGATCCAAACAGAACCCACATCTTCTGAGCATGTCTCCTCATGTTTGGAAAGTTCTCCTCCTTAAGAGATGAGTAGAACTCCAGCAGTGATGCTGACTTAAAGTGCTCTGCCAGTACTGTGTCAGACTGCAGGTCAATGAGCTCCAGCTGAACATCACTGGGTGCATCATCTACTCTGCAGGCAAAGGGAGAGGAAACCAGGTGCATTTCATCCTCAATGTTTTTACAATCATCAAATCGCCTTAAAAACTCACCATGCAAATCTCCTAACATGGATGAGTACCTGCAGAGATGATTGGCTGATGGTTTGACTTCTTTAAGGGTTTGCATGTGAGTGAGAGTGTTGTTCTGTAGTTGACTTGAAAGAAACAGCAACTTTCTCATAAAAGCCTTCACCAGGTTATGCATGTCATGAACGAAAAGGCCCTTGCCTTGCAGTTTAGTGCGCATTTCATTCATCAGTGCCGTCACATCAACAGCAAATGCAAAATCTGCCATCCAGTTCATATCTGAAAGCTCGGGGATGTTTTTGCCTTTCATCTCACAAAACTCTTGAATCACTGTTTTCAGGTCCCAAAATCTTTTGAGCACTTTGCCCAGACTGAGCCATCTGACAGCTGTGTGGTACATGATGTCACCATGTTCATTCTCATGCTCCTCTAAAAGTGCAACAAACTGCCTGTGATTTAATGCTCGTGCCCTGATAAAGTTAACCGTTTTTGTTACAACATCAATAACATGGTTAAGTTTTAGCACAGACCTGCACAGTACATGCTGATGTATAATACAATGTATCAACACTAAATGATGCTCTGTGCCGAGTTCAGTCACTTTATCTTGGATCTGTTTCAAAAGTCCGACATGTTTTCCTGTCATATTCGGACAACCATCAGTAGTGACGCCTACCAGTTTGTCCCATTTCAGTCCAAGCTTGACCATGCATGCATCGACCTCCTTGAACAGATCGTTTCCCGTTGTCGTTCCTTTTATTGACCTCAATGCTGCCAGCTCCTCCGTAATCTTGAAGTCCTGCCTTATTCCCCGGAGAAACACCAGTAACTGGGCAGTGTCACGGACACCACAGCTCTCATCCAAAGCCAAAGAGAAAAAGTCAAAACTTTCAACTCCACTTTTGAGCTGACATTCGAGATTCTCCGCGATTCCTTTCACCCTTCTGGTGACGGTTCGCCTGGACAGCGGGACTTTTTCAAATGCTTCTTTATTCTCAGGGCATATTAGCGCGGCAGAGCCCACCAAGCACTCTTTCACAAACTCGCCAATCCGAGAACGGCTTGCTGTTTTTAGCGATTTTGTGGGATATAACGAAGCTGGTCTTGGTCGCTGCATCCCGGGCTGTGTGTAGTTTGCTAAAACAGCCTTGTTGTTTTGCTAGCTTTGCTAGCAAGTCTTCTGATATTCGCGCTCTCTCAGCCTCCGCCAAGTGTCTGTATTTCTCCGCGTGTTTTGTCTCATAATGCCGACTCACATTGTACTCCTTAAACACGGCGACGTGCTCTCCACAAACTAAACAGACGGGTTTACCACCGACTTCAGTAAACAAATATTTAGTGCTCCAAATCTTCTTGAAATTTCGGCCTTCAGCATCCACCTTTCTTTTCTTGACGTGCCCGTACATCATTGAGGGGCGACAATCACATGCACTGAGAAGCCGTCGGTGGGGAATCCACCGCCGCCATCTTGTTCGGCCATTTTGATCCGAATCACCACCCCAGCGCGACTGTTGGTGGGAGGCAGTACTACATGCAATATGTTTTGTTCCGACGCACAATTACAGCGTCACTGTCGGTGGGAGGCAAGAGAACATGATCCGCAATGCAACCGTGCTCCTCCAGACTTGAAACCTCGCCAGTGCGGTATAAAAATGGTGGTGTACGGCCGCTGACATGCTTGTTTGTGGACGCCGCCATTATTACTCACGGTCAGCGCCATACTACTCTCAAAACGCAAACCTCGCCAGTGCGGTATCACAATGGTGGCTTATGGGCACCGACATACTTGTTTTTGGCCGCCGCCATGCGTGTTTGTGGTCGCCGCCATATTTAAAAGGACAACTGATGTCACTGCTTCAGTTACGTCACGGTTTCATGGATCATGTTCAGTTTGAAGAAGCACAAGAACACTGGAGAAACATCCAGGTAGATATTATGTGAATAGAGCTCAGAGTGTTTATAAGGTCCAGAGCCAAGTGGATTGAAGAGGGAGAATCCCCCCCCCATCATATTCCATATTCAATATCTCTCTGAACCTATTTCAACAAGACACTGCAGCTGGAACCACATCTGTAGAGTTCAGCTACTAAACTGATCTGCCTTCTTCATTCATGCAGTGACAATGTGTGGTGCATTAAGCAAAACTAACTACAAAAATGGAGAGTAACTGTAGTTACTTCAGAGTAAATGTCCATGACAAACCTTCAAAAAGTACCTCTGACAACTTTAAAAGAATAAAACCATCCATGAATCACGTCATTGTTCTTTATTATATATTAAAAGCACTTTTAAAGACAAAACCAAACAAATCCACATGAGCAAGCGTGAGCGACTGTGGAAAGGGAAAAAGTCCCTCTAACAGGAAGAAATCTTTGCAGAAACCAGACTCAGAGGTGGAGGCATTCTGCTGGCCGGTTGGGGTGAGAGGATAGAGGAGAGGACAGACAGATAGATAAAAGATACACTCTGAAAATTGGGACAGGAGACTTCAAACCACTATATTGATAGACATCCGGCAGGGAGGATGAGAGCACAGACGACAGGAGCTTGCTAGAACTTTCTCCCACTGGCTATGATGACCTGTGCTTGAAGCCTTGTGTGACCTTCAGCCATCAGGATGTTGATGATGATCTGAAAAAGATGGACAAGGTGCATGCAGATAGGTTTCAAAAGACACAAAATATTGACCACTACTTCTATGATGTCCTCCATTGATTGATCATCTTAATTCTGGAAGCATAACATCAAAAATGTAATCGATGAGTCTCAGGTCCCCCTTCTTGATTTCCATGACCTCCTCCATCTCTTTCAGCATCTCGAAGATCTGTTGCAATACAGACGAATAAAAATAAACAAACTGAGCTTATGTTACATAAAAAATCTCAAACTTGATTGATGAGTCATAGGAGTGTTCTGCATGCAGACATGCGACACTCAATTCCTTTACGGTCTCTGGATCCGTGGTCAGCACAGATGCTGTGTGCATTGTTGGGTGTGCATATGAATGCTCCATGCCCACGCATTCGCTGCTACGATGACGTGACATTCTGATTGAACACTGCGTCTGAAAAAATATTTAAATCAGAATCATTAGTATTTGTTCAAATGTACTGATCTCTCATTGATGATTGCAAACTGACAAGCATCCAAGTGATTCATTGCAGTATGTTATATATAAGATATTCAATCTCCCTCACAACCATTATAATTTCTCTAATTTGGATGCTCTGATAATAACACAGAAATCCCAGTCAGGTTGTAAAAATCCAGTAATGCAGTATGATAAAAAATACCAGTACGGGTCTAAATAAACCAACACATGGAACAAAGATAAAAAAAGAGCAACATAAACTTTGAGCTGATCTTACTTGAATTGCTCCCAACATAACTATACAACGACTCTTCCTCTCACTAATACTGATATAATGACACCTATCAACCATGTCCTACTTATTAGTGCAGGCTGATGCACACCGTTTTGAGGCTTTTCACCCACGTGACAAAATTCAGCCATTTAGGACGTAAACGCAACTAAATGTTGTGATGAAACTGCAGTTAGCAGGAGTGATAAGTAAACTGTGAGTTGTCTGGACGGAGAAATAAAGCAGCAGATATGTGGACAGACTGACACAGTTGGGGAGAGATGAACATATCTGTTCCCTCATGGAAGGTTGTGAAGCTGATCTGGCTCCGGTCTTCCAGTGCGAGTATAAACATAGTCTCTAAATACTGGTATAACTCCACCTACTATTTCGTTCTTATTAGTGCAGGCTGATACTTTACACATAGAAAAAAATGCAATTATTTACCTTAGCAGAAGACAATCCTTTACTCTGTTGAGCTTCGAGTACACGTGTGAAGAAAACAATGCAATGGGAACAAATGTGCGTTTGAAGCGCGGCGCACAGTTTTTTTCCGGCGAGTGGGTCCTCCAACGTCACTTCCGGTGGGTGGGCCTCCGAAAACGTAATTCCCGACGTTCCGCGGGGTCTGATACGTCACTTCCTGTATGTCGCTACAGTAAACGTCACTTCCGGTACGCATATTTTCAAAATGGCGGCGACCGGTAAATAAGTATGGCGGCGCCCGCAACACCGCCATTTTTGATTCTCCACCGACATCTCTTGCATGCACTGATTGACTTGTTTTACGGGTTACGTATACGACGTACGTAGGTTACGTACACTGTACATAAATAAACAGGCTTCAAAGTAAAAGCATTTCCGTTTTAGTATATAGAGCCGATGGTTTTAGTCCACACATTAAAATTCGAAAGAAGCTTTTGTTTTCTTAATTCTAAGCAACCTTTCGCGGGCCGGTCAGAATCGGGTCACGGGCCGCATTTGGCCCGCGGGCCTTAAAATGCCCAGGTCTGGCCTTGAGGAACATGGCCTAATTGTCAACCCTGCTAAGTGCCAGTTTGGTCTGCCTGTGATTGACTTTTTGGGTCATCGTATTTCAACTCAGGGTGCCATTCCATTGCCTTCTAAGGTGCAAGCGGTGACAGATTTCCCTCGTCCAGCCTCGGTTAAGGCCCTGCAGGAGTTTTTGGGCATGATTAATTTCTACAACCTTTCATATTGAGATTACAACTATATACCAAATAAAGGTTTTATCAGCTCTATCAATTACAATGGTCAAATTGTCTCAATGGCTACAGAAAGAAAATCGTGGATTTAAATCCACCTGGAGGTGTTTGTGGAATTAACTTGTGTGTGCATGTGTTTCCTCAGGGTTCTCTGGTTTTCTTCCATAGTCCAATTAAATGCATGTTAATGGTAATACTAAGCTGACTCTCTGTGTATGTCCCGTGGTAGACTGATGACGTGTTCTGTTTCTTTTGAAACGTATTTTCAGTGACGTCCAGACCAGACGTCAATATAATGTTCAAGAAAGACGTCTCAAAAAACTTTCATTCAGGCTCTTCTGAGGAAGTCTTCTGGATGTCTAGAGACATCGTCTTTAGTTGTGTTCTGGACCTACATGTTGACACAAAGAACAGTGGCTGTGTAAAACACATTGGTTACTGTGGAACTGTGCTGTGTATTCATCAACAACATCTCACATGTTGGAAGATAAACAAGAGCACGGAGCAACATTTTATCAAAAATAATTTATTTATGAAAAATTATTCATTAGAATAAATTGGTTATTTATCAAATAATAATGACATTGGGCCACCACCAGCTAAACTGGAAATAGTTAATGCCAAAAAAAGTGTTATTTAAATTGATTAATGTTTCTCTTTAGATATAACAATCTTGAATAACAGGGAAGGTGTGAGATTCGAGCGCAGGCTGTTTCAAACCAGTGAACCAGGACCGCTTGACCCGTCAGCTAGAAAGGGTATGTACTGGGTTTCAGAAGATGGCAGTGCCTCGAAGTCAGTGGGGACGCGCACTGGGTGGATGTCTGTGACTCCCCCCCCCCCCTTTTTGTGCGAGTCCCTTGCGAAGATCGTGTGATAATCGCGGGAGACCTCCTCATACAAATGCATCTCCTTGTTTCTGTTGTGGTAAAGTGCGAGCCTCAGCAGAGCGTTGCTCGGTCTTTGACTCGAAGCCTGAATAAGGTTCTTCTGGTACAGACATGGTCTGTTTACCTGAAATGTCTGTATTCTCTGGTTGAGTCATTGGAGCGTGCACAACCATGTCACCTTCGGTGCTCGGTTTTGTACCCTGAAGAACCTGTTCAAGGTTAACATGGTGAGTGCTGGTGATGGTTTTGGTTGTGGAAATGAGGAGAGTTGTGTCATGCGTGTCGTCGCTGGTGAGGGACGAAGGCAGATTGTCAATGAGATGAGAATTAGTTCAAGATTGTGGAATGAACTGTCAGTTAACATCTCTAAAGGTGGAAATGCGGTCACTTTAATCTGACCAGGTGTCAGATTTTGGACCCGTGGGTTGGCTGAACGATGGCTGTTAGAAGCTGGGTGGCCTAGTTCTTAGCCAATGGGAGTCGGGCTGACGACTTGGGACCAAAGGCGCCGTTTGGTGGCAGCGAGTCGGTTTAGGATGTCCTGACCAATAAGCAGTTCTTCTGTGTCCAGATCAGTGACGTGGATGGGATGCGTCGCTGACATGTCCTGGAAAGCTGTTGACCCAGACACATTGAGTGATGTGGTGCAAGTCCTGAGTGAAGCCTCGGTTGTTTATGCTACACTCTTCCACCTGAAGTGGCTTTCCTTAAGTGGCATGCGCAAGCGTGGTTCTAGCAACCCGTGCGAAGGTGTCTGAACACATGAGGGGGATTTCTGACCCAGTACCAAGCAGTGAGAGAGTGTCAACAACCCCTACCACCACTGAAGTGTATCTGTGGTTGGCATAGCCAAGATTACCCAAGAATGTCAAATGGGCCTCTTTCACCTCCTGGATCTCCTCCTCCTGCCAAAATGAACTTTGTGTGCGGAGGGGAGGGGCCAAGTCATGCGGTCAGGGGGAGCCAGGTCCCTTCTTACCAGGCGGGTTCAGGTGCTGCTTCACCACTCTGATGCAGGTTTTAATCCACTGTGGGACATCTGCATCCCAGTTGTTTTGAGTCTGACCTCAGCCTCGGTTTTTAGACTTACCTCTCCTCACCTGAGACCTCAGGACACCTGCATCACCATCATAGTTTTCACCTGAACGGTGGTGCAGCTCCCACACCATCTGCGCATGTTTGCGGAGGTCTTTCATGGTGGGGTTTTGGTCCTGCAGAAAAGGGCGACATCGATCCACACACTGTTGTGGAGGTTGTTAACGAAGAGGGACTTAAAAGTCTGGTCTTTGTCCAATCCTGGTGCATTGTGGCCTTGGAAGTAGGCAGCCCTTAGGCACCTATAAATACTATCTGGGAGTCTCCGCCCCCTTTTGAGTGATTGTAAATGCACCAAAGTTTGCAGAGGCAGGATCATTGTGCAGATGATCCTGCTTCCCTAAGTGCAAGACAAAGGGCTGAGTAATGGTCTCTGATGGCAGATGGGAGGGACTCTATGTAAACATGGACACTCCTGGATGTCATCTTCCAGAGAAGCGTAAGCTTCTCTCGGGACGAAGGATGAGGCAGGTTGAGAGGCAGCGTTCAACCTCCACCAGGTTGTCCGCTACACGCATCTCCGGGTTGTTTGGTTCGAACTGCTCTATGTCCTCTGCAAGGGACTCAAGCTGGCTGGTCCAAAGACCAGGTACCCTTGGGATATCGGAATGGTCAGAGTCATCTGAGCTAGAACATCCTGGTTCTCTCCGGTGGAGAGAGTGAGGGAGCTGATAGCACTGTCAGGTGCTGGAAAATGACAATGTTCCTTCTCCTGAAAAGGAGTGAAAGAGCTGCGAGACCACGTGGTGGTGTGGCTGACAGCACTGATATCCATCAGTGTGTCATAGCAACTCGCTGTTGAGGTTTCTTCTCTCCTGTGTAGACAGGCATAGAAGACCGGCGACAACAGTCTTCAACTGGGTCATGTGGCTCCCGAGGTATCTTTGCTCTGAGCACGCAGTGTCTCTGACGACTCATGGTAGGAGTCACGCAAAAGCTGTGTTTCGAAAAGTGCGAAAATGTTGTTAATGCACCTGTGGCTTTCACTTCTGTAGTCTATACAAATTGTAACCTCGCAACTGCAACACAGTGTTTTTAGCACCTTGGGTGAGCAATAGTTGTGTTAGTGTACATTTATCTGGGTAGATACTTGAATAGTGAAAGTACGAGTTTGTCCTAATGAAATTAAAACTTTATTCTAAAAACATACTCAGTATCTCGTCTGAAGCATCTTTTCGGCCACAACTGATGAAAAGACCATCACAGTCAAATCCAGCATAATAAAAGAGGTTGAAACTGCTTTAACCTTATAAACACTTCATGTTTAAACTTGAATTGAAAAGTACCAGTTTGCTCTAAGGAAATAAAAACTTTATTCCAAAATTACTCTATATCCCGTGTGGAGCATCATTTCGGCCACTCCTGATGAAATGAAAATAGCAGTTACTCCACTAAATAAAAATGGTTGAAACTGCTTGAACCTGATAAACAAATCATTTAAACTTGAACTGAGAAAGTACTAGTTTGTTCTAATGAAATAAAAACTTTCTTCCAAAATTACTCTATATCCCGTGTGGAGCATCATTTCGGCCACTCCTGATGAAATGAAAATAGCAGTTACTCCACTAAATAAAACTGGTTGAAACTGCTTGAACCTGATAAACACATCATTTAACCTTGAATTGAGAAAGTACTAGTTTGTTCTAATGAAATAAAAACTTTATTCCAAAATCACTCTATATCCCGTGAGGAGCATCATTTCGGCCACTACTGATGAAATGAAAATAGCAGTTACTCCACTAAATAAAACTGGTTGAAACTGCTTGAACCTGATAAACACATCATTTTAACTTGAATTGAGAAAGTACTAGTTTGTTCTAATGAAATAAAAACTTTCTTCCAAAATTACTCTATATCCCGTGTGGAGCATCATTTCGGCCACTCCTAATGAAATGAAAATAGCAGTTACTCCACTAAATATAATTGGTTGAAAGTACTTGCAACTGCTAAGTCCATCATGTTTAAACTTGAATTGAGAAAGTACTAGTTTGTTCTAAGGAAATAAAAACTTTCTTCCAAAATTACTCTATATCCCGTGTGGAGCATCATTTCGGCCACTCCTTATGAAATGAAAATAGCAGTTACTCCACTAAATATAATTGTTTGAAAGTGCTTGCAACTGCTATGTCCATCATGTTTAACCTTGAATTGAGAAAGTACTAGTTTGTTCTAATGAAATAAAAACTTTATTCCAAAATCACTCTATATCCCGTGAGGAGCATCATTTCGGCCACTACTGATGAAATGAAAATAGCAGTTACTCCACTAAATAGAACTGGTTGAAACTGCTTGAACCTGATAAACACATCATTTAACCTTGAATTGAGAAAGTACTAGTTTGTTCTAATGAAATAAAAACTTTATTCCAAAATTACTCTATATCCCGTGAGGAGCATCATTTCGGCCACTCCTGATGAAATGAAAATAGCAGTTACTCCACTAAATATAATTGGTTGAAAGTACTTGCAACTGCTAAGTCCATCATGTTTAAACTTGAATTGAGAAAGTACTAGTTTGTTCTAATGAAATAAAAACTTTATTCCAAAATCACTCTATATCCCGTGAGGAGCATCATTTCGGCCACTACTGATGAAATGAAAATAGCAGTTACTCCACTAAATAAAACTGGTTGAAACTGCTTGAACCTGATAAACACATCATTTTAACTTGAATTGAGAAAGTACTAGTTTGTTCTAATGAAATAAAAACTTTCTTCCAAAATTACTCTATATCCCGTGTGGAGCATCATTTCGGCCACTCCTAATGAAATGAAAATAGCAGTTACTCCACTAAATATAATTGGTTGAAAGTACTTGCAACTGCTAAGTCCATCATGTTTAAACTTGAATTGAGAAAGTACTAGTTTGTTCTAAGGAAATAAAAACTTTATTCCAAAATCACTCTATATCCCGTGAGGAGCATCATTTCGGCCACTACTGATGAAATGAAAATAACAGTTACTCCACTAAATAAAACTGGTTGAAACTGCTTGAACCTGATAAACACATCATTTAACCTTGAATTGAGAAAGTACTAGTTTGTTCTAATGAAATAAAAACTTTATTCCAAAATCACTCTATATCCCGTGAGGAGCATCATTTCGGCCACTACTGATGAAATGAAAATAACAGTTACTCCACTAAATAAAACTGGTTGAAACTGCTTGAACCTGATAAACACATTATTTAACCTTGAATTGAGAAAGTACTAGTTTGTTCTAAGGAAATAAAAACTTTCTTCCAAAATTACTCTATATCCCGTGTGGAGCATCATTTCGGCCACTCCTGATGAAATGAAAATAACAGTTACTCCACTAAATATAATTGGTTGAAAGTACTTGCAACTGCTAAGTCCATCATGTTTAAACTTGAATTGAGAAAGTACTAGTTTGTTCTAAGGAAATACAAACTTTATTCCAAAATTACTCTATATCCCGTGTGGAGCATCATTTCGGCCACTCCTGATGAAATGAAAATAGCAGTTACTCCACCTAAATAAAACTGATTGAAACTGCTTGAACCTGATAAACACATCATTTAACCTTGAATTGAGAAAGTACTAGTTTGTTCTAATGAAATAAAAACTTTATTCCAAAATCACTCTATATCCCGTGAGGAGCATCATTTCGGCCACTACTGATGAAATGAAAATAGCAGTTACTCCACTAAATAAAACTGGTTGAAACTGCTTGAACCTGATAAACACATCATTTTAACTTGAATTGAGAAAGTGCTAGTTTGTTCTAATGAAATAAAAACTTTATTCCAAAATTACTCTATATCCCGTGTGGAGCATCATTTCGGCCACTACTGATGAAATGAAAATAGCAGTTACTCCACTAAATATAATTGTTTGAAAGTGCTTGCAACTGCTATGTCCATCATGTTTAACCTTGAATTGAGAAAGTACTAGTTTGTTCTAAGGAAATACAAACTTTATTCCAAAATCACTCTATATACCGTGAGGAGCATCATTTCGGCCACTCCTGATGAAATGAAAATAGCAGTTACTCCACTAAATATAATTGGTTGAAAGTACTTGCAACTGCTAAGTCCATCATGTTTAAACTTGAATTGAGAAAGTACTAGTTTGTTCTAAGGAAATAAAAACTTTCTTCCAAAATTACTCTATATCCCGTGTGGAGCATCATTTCGGCCACTCCTTATGAAATGAAAATAGCAGTTACTCCACTAAATAAAACTGGTTGAAACTGCTTGAACCTGATAAACACATCATTTAAAAGTTGAATAGTGAGAGTTTAGTATGTTTCGTGAAATACAAACTTTATTCTAAAAACACACTCAGTATCTCGTCTGAAGCATTTTTTCGGCCACAACTGATGAGAAGACCATAAGCAGTCAAATCCAGCATAATGAAACTGCTTAAACCTGATAAACACTTCATGTTTAAACTTGAATAGTGAAAGTACGACTATGGTCTAGTAAAATACAAACTTTGTTCTAAAAACCAACTCTCAAGCTCCTCATCCTATCTCTAAGGGTGCGCTCAGCCACCCTACGCAGGAAGCTCACTTCAACCGCTTGTATCCGGGATCTCGTTCTTTCGGTCATGACCCATAGTTCATGGCTGTGGTGGAGGCAATAACTCGGGTCTGGGAGGAGTTTGGAGAGGCCATGGAAGAGGACTTTCGGTCTGCCCCGAGGAAATTCTGGCAAACCGACTCCATGCTCCAGGAGCATGGAGTCCGGGGCCCTTCATCCCTGCAACATCGCGTGACGCGGGGACGGTACCTCTGGACAGGCAGAATGGGGTCGTGGTCCCTCTCTTCAAGGAGGGGGATCGGAGGGTGTGTTCCAACTACAGAGGGATCACACTCCTCAGCCTCCCCAGGAAAGTCTATTCCAGTGTACTGGAGTGGAGGGTCCGGCCGTTAGTCAAACCTTGGATCCAAGAGGAATAATGCGGTTTTCATTCTGGTCGTGGAACACTGGACCAGCTCTATACCCTCCACCAGCTGCTTGAGGGTTCATGGGAGTTTGCCCAACCAGTCCACATGTGTTTTCTGGATCTTGAGAAGGCGTTCGACCGCGTCCCCTGAGACATCCTGTGGGGGGGTGCTCCGGGAGCATGGAGTCCGGGGCCCTTTGTTAAGCGCTGTTCGGTCTTTGTATTCCCGGAACAGGAGTTTGGTTTGCATTAGCGGCAATAAGTCGGACCTGTTTGCAGTGGTTTCACCTGATCCGCCAGTGGCAGACAGAAAAAAGCATTAGCCAAATCTATACAAGAGAAAAATCTATGTTCAGGTGAGAGATGTGACAACGCAGTTTTGAGATGTCTGGAATCTCATTTCTCTGCACATGTTGGGACCGGCAGCCAGGGGGGACTCGGCTGAGATCCTCAACACCAGCCCCTGGGTACTTCTCAGGGTGATAAAGAGGAAGTGGTCCGAGACCAGGTGAACGGGTCGATTTAAGGTCGTCGAGAGGACGTCTCACGCTGTTCGGCTGAGTGACAAAGGCTCCCCAGGAAAGTCTATTCCAGGGTACTGGAGAGGAGGGTCCGGCCGTTAGTCGAACCCTGGATAAAAGAGGAACAATGCGGTGCCATCTGTCGCAGTGTACTCTGGCGGGAGAACCACATCGCACTCTTCAGGAGACCTCCATCCATCTGAAGCAAGTTGCCCCTGGATCGGCTGATCCAGGAGACAGCTCCACACGTCAAAGGGCGGAATAATCCCTGTACACCGAAGTAAGAAGAACACAGAGAAGTAGACGGCAGCAAGGGAGGAGGTGAAATAGCGCTCCTCTCTGTTCATGTGACGTGCCAAGTCCATCCATCCATCCATCCATTTTCTGCCGCTTATCCGGGGCCGGGTCGCGGAGGCAACTCTGCTCAGACTTCCCTCACCCCAGACACTTCCTCCAGCTCTTCCGGTGGGACCCCAAGGCGTTCCCAGGCCAGCCGAGAGACAGGGCAACTCCAGAGAGAGAGGGCAACTCCAGAGCAGTGGAGTATCAGCCCCCGTCGAGGAGCTGGGTTCCGGAGTCCGGTATCTCTCAGCCTCCTTCACAAGCTCGGGCTACTTCCCCCCAGCGAGGTCACATTCCATGTCCCAATAGCCAGATTCTGTGGTCGGGGATCGGGTCGTCAAGGCCTCTGCCGTCGACTGCTCCCCAATCCACAATGCACCCGACCCCTACGGCAGCCTCTGTAGGTGGTGGGCCCACAGGAGGGGCAAGTACCCCGACAACATAGCTCCGAGGGTCATTCGGGTGCTCAAACTCCCCCACCACGACAAGGTTGCAGTTCAAGGGGGAGTCACCACCGTTTAAAAGTTTTGTATGTTGCTATTTGAGTATATGATTGTTGATTTTGCTTACATATGACCTCTATTATATGAAGAGTGCCTCATACTGTATTGACACTAATTATTGACCTCTGGGGTCAGAGGTCAAAAGGGGAATTGAAGGAATATAGTGGTTGAACATTTGTTTTCTGTGTGACAACTGGACATATTGTATTCAGTTGTGTTTCTACACTACTGGGTTTTCTCCCACTGCCCAAGTTGGGAAAACACAGCTATAAATCCATGTTCAGGGACATTCCAAGTTGGTTGGCGATGTCTCCTCAGTGCTCTACTTGCAAAAACATGGTCAAGGTAAGATTGGATCAACAGATAAGAGGTCAGAGGTCACTTTGTCCCACAGAACGTCAAGCTCTGAGAAGAACCAGTTTGAAGCAGTTTTGGGAACAAAGGAATAGCAAATTCACTATAGCAACGCATACATCACGAGGAACCGACCAATGTGAGGTTGAGGTGGTGTATGCAAATGTATAAATATGAACCACGTGTTGCAGTTGTGCCCTTCTTCATTGTAAACCTGGCCTGCACACTTGGGTCTGCAAGGAAGAACGGTCTGAGCTCGTATTATGTAATCTGATATATGTATTTTTGTAATCTCTTGTTTGTGTGATTATTAAATTCACTATTGAAGAAATTAACTCTGTTCCTGCCTCTCCCGGATCAAACGAACAAGCAGGAATTCAGGGGAACACAGGAACGAATTCCAACACTAAGCATCTCTACATAAAGTCAGTAACACGATTTCTCTAGATTAAACCAGTCTGAGATGCTATATCTAAAGACAGTAACGGGATTGATTTTTTTAATTTTTTTTATTAAACCAGCCTGAGCAGCTCCATCTAGAGACAGTAACGTGATTTTCTAAATCAAACCAGCCTGAGCAGCACCATCTAGAGACAGTAACGTGATTTTCTAAATCAAACCAGCCTGAGCAGCACCATCTAGAGACAGTAACGTGATTTTCTAAATCAAACCAGCCTGATCAGCTCTATCTAAAGACAGTAATGTGATTTTCTAGATCAAACCAGCCTGATCACCTCTATCTTAAGAAAATAACATGATTTTTTTCTCAATTAAACCAGCCTGAGCAGCTCTATCTTAAAGGAGTACAGTAGGATTTTCCCGAATTTTAGGAAAGAACTGCCCTCTCCACCTTTTGAAAAATGCACGCAAAGCTCTACCTGCTCCCGAGATGGAACGCCTACTAAAACGTGTGCGAGAGACATGAACGAGCCCAGTTCTCCTCGTGCACGCACTGTTTACAAGTCACAAGTCAGCATCGACACGATTTTCCTCGATTAAACCATGGTCCAAGTGGAGGAACGTGGGAGCAGCGCTTCAAAGGGTTGAGTGGAAATCTCCACCAACGGCTGATCCCACGTTTCATCGGGCTCATCCATCCCTCCGGACAGGGCCTCACAGCCAGAGACAGGTGAGCCGTTTAGGGACTATTCAGTAACAAGAACTTAGAGCTGTGATTTCACTTGTATATAAGTTAAAGATGTAAAGCAAAGTTGGACTCTTCAGGTGATGAAATATACATTAAATGTCCACCAATGACTGTTGAGATGGTTGATCATTTAGTTTTAAACGTAGTAAACATAGAAAATACTTTGGCTGGTTATTGTGATTAAATTAAATTACATCTCACAACAAAACATGCTTTTAAAATAACAAAGACATTTGATCCAAATTACATTGAATTTAATACAAGAGACCCATTCTACAAAACAAACCTTTCCTCCTGCAATTAGCCTTTCAATACCACCTCACTCCGTGTGTGTTGTCCTCACAATCAATCAAAGTGATCTGGTGTCTCCTGGTGTTGATCTTAAGAGTCTCTCAACTTGTCGAACCTGTGCATTTAACACTTTTCTTTTGTCTACAGTGTGTTGTGGGAATCTCCCAGAACCTGTATCTCGCCCACCTTGCTGCTCCTCCTGTCACCTGCAGTACAAGGTGATTTCGTCTGTCCACTTCTGGCTCTAAAGACTCTTCTGGCTGTTTGTACCTACATGAACATCATTACATGCAGCTTGTTTACCAGAGCTTTACTTCAAGTCATTGCACAGCTAGAAAACTTTAGTTTAGTAAGTCTCAGTAAGGTCTGAGTGTGTATCACATGTTTAGGTGCAACCAGGGTTGGGTAGTCATGGAATACATGTAACAGTGTTACATAATTAGGATACAAAAAACATATAACTGTAATCTGTTACAGTACATAAAAAAATGTGTAATCTCGTTACAGGTATGCTCGATAAAAACTGGGATTACTGAGCAGGATTACAGTAGAAATCAGATGGAATAAACTAGAAATGTAGCTGTCACATGCGCCATGCACTGGCATTGCGACACTTCCCGACGCTTTCAGGCTGACAATCCATGCTTTGCCATGGATTCTGCAGACAGTTGCTTTCATCACTATGTTTTAAAGTCGGAGAAATCTCTTAACCTCTCTGTACAATGCAAACTATGTCTCCCAGCCGTGAAAGTGCTGTGAACGTCCAGGAACTGGACATCTCACCTGAAGAAACATAGAAACATAAAACCTGCTCACTTTCACTGATACACACATGGACTCTGTTTACTAGTTTTATTAGCTCGTAATATGCTTCCTACCTGTTCTCAATACGTTTAGAGGCTTTTGTGTTTTAGGGATTAATTGGGGCGACACGTGCCATCACTTTTTTCTTTTTACTCAATGAGTGATTCATGCTGCCAGATACAGCCTCTCATCAAACATTCACATTTATTCCGGAAAAAACCCAACATTAAAACTAATGAGGAAACGGGGCGAGAGAGAGAGAGAGAGAGAGAGAGAGAGAGAGAGAGAGAGAGAGAGAGCGAGAGAGAGAGAGAGAGAGTTTTAGAAAAGATGGGCACATTTTCTTGAATAGAAATTGAAAGCTTTATTTGTATTGTGGTTTTGATTCTCTAAAAAAAAAAAATCAATGTTAGACACCTGATTGGTTACTGAGTTTTGATAGTTCAAAACTTGTTAAGTGCAATTTGTGTCTGCTGTGTATAAGATGTGTCAATACACTGAGCAGATGACACTTTCTATTCTTTCTTGTCATTTTTTTATGTTTTATTATGGCCAGGCAAGAGTAGAGGCACGGCTTTTCAGAGGTTGATGGACTCTGTGCTGCGCGACCTCGCTTTCGTTTCTGTTTACCTGGACGACATCTTGGCTAGTTCTTCAGTTGAGGAGCATTTTTCACACCTAAAGCAAGTTTTTCAGCGCCTTGAGCAGGGGTGGGCAATTATTTTTCCGAAGGGGCCAAATGAGAAGCAGAAAATATTGTGGAGGGCCTTGCCAAAAGTTTAAACTCTATTCTGCATATGAATTTTATTTCTAAATTGAAAGCAGTGAATGGCATTGTTTACACATGCTGGTAAGTGTCTGTGTTATTATTAGGTAAAGAGAAAGTGAGGGTTATTTTAACAAAAAATGTTTTTATTCAGTGCAGTTATTCAAAACAATTGTAAACATGAAACATTTGTAACTCTTTTTTGAATTACATTAACCAAAAACACTTTTTTCTATTAAGACATCACAATGTCTTTGTATGCCAAATATCATTAACAAGATATGTCACATTATGATTGTCAAACTGCCAAGCTGTGCAGACAAAAAGTAATAGTGAACACACATTTGGGTATTTTCTTGTTCAGTGAGAGAAATCTAGCCTTTGCTGCCCTTTAACGAGTGCATCAAAGTCAGGTTGAATGTCTGAGGTGGAGATGCGAAGCACAGCTGACAGATGATCATCAGTAAGAGAGGATCTGAACCTGGATTTGGTAAACTTCATTACTGAGAATGTTTGTTCACATATGTAGGTAGATCCAAACAGAACCCACATCTTCTGAGCATGTCTCCTCATGTTTGGAAAGTTCTCCTCCTTAAGAGATGAGTAGAACTCCAGCAGTGATGCTGACTTAAAGTGCTCTGCCAGTACTGTGTTAGACTGCAGGTCAATGAGCTCCAGCTGAACATCACTGGGTGCATCATCTACTCTGCAGGCAAAGGGAGAGGAAACCAGGTGCATGTCATCCTCAATGTTTTTACAATCATCAAATCGCCTTAAAAACTCACCATGCAAATCTCCTAACATGGATGAGTACCTGCAGAGATGATTAGCTGATGGTCTGACTTCTTTAAGGGTTTGCATGTGAGTGAGAGTGTTGTTCTGTAGTTGACTTGAAAGAAACAGCAACTTTCTCATAAAAGCCTTCACCAGGTTATGCATGTCATGAACGAAAAGGCCCTTGCCTTGCAGTTTAGTGCTCAGTTCATTCATCAGTGCCGTCACATCAACAGCAAATGCAAAATCTGCCATCCAGTTCATATCTGAAAGCTCGGGGATGTTTTTGCCTTTCATCTCACAAAACTCTTGAATCTCTGTTTTCAGGTCCCAAAATCTTTTGAGCACTTTGCCCAGACTGAGCCATCTGACAGCTGTGTGGTACATGATGTCACCATGTTCATTCTCATGCTCCTCTAAAAGTGCAACAAACTGCCTGTGATTTAATGCTCGTGCCCTGATAAAGTTAACCGTTTTTGTTACAACATCAATAACATGGTTAAGTTTTAGCACAGACCTGCACAGTACATGCTGATGTATAATACAATGTATCAACACTAAATGATGCTCTGTGCCGAGTTCAGTCACTTTATCTTGGATCTGTTTCAAAAGTCCGACATGTTTTCCTGTCATATTCGGACAACCATCAGTAGTGACGCCTACCAGTTTGTCCCATTTCAGTCCAAGCTTGACCATGCATGCATCGACCTCCTTGAACAGATCACTTCCCGTTGTCGTTCCTTTTATTGACCTCAATGCTGCCAGCTCCTCCGTAATCTTGAAGTCCTGCCTTATTCCCCGGAGAAACACCAGTAACTGGGCAGTGTCACGGACACCACAGCTCTCATCCAAAGCCAAAGAGAAAAAGTCAAAACTTTCAACTCCACTTTTGAGCTGACATTCGAGATTCTCCGCGATTCCTTCCACCCTTCTGGTGACGGTTCGCCTGGACAGCGGGACTTTTTCAAATGCTTCTTTATTCTCAGGGCATATTAGCGCGGCAGAGTCCACCAAGCACTCTTTCACAAACTTGCCATCCGAGAACGGCTTGCTGTTTTTAGCGATTTTGTGGGATATGACGAAGCTGGTCTTGGTCGCTGCATCCCGGGCTGTGTGTAGTTTGCTAAAACAGCCTTGTTGTTTTGCTAGCTTTGCTAGCAAGTCTTCTGATATTCGCGCTCTCTCAGCCTCCGCCAAGTGTCTGTATTTCTCCGCGTGTTTTGTCTCATAATGCCGACTCACATTGTACTCCTTAAACACGGCGACGTGCTCTCCACAAACTAAACAGACGGGTTTACCACCGACTTCAGTAAACAAATATTTAGTGCTCCAAATCTTCTTGAAATTTCGGCCTTCAGCATCCACCTTTCTTTTCTTGACGTGCCCGTACATCATTGAGGGGCGACAATGACCGCTAATCACATGCACTGATTGACTTGTTTTACGGGTTACGTATATGACGTACATAGGTTACGTACACTGTACATAAATAAACAGGCTTCAAAGTAAAAGCATTTCCGTTTTAGTTTATAGAGCCGATGGTTTTAGTCCACACATTAAAATTCGAAAGAAGCTTTTGTTTTCTTAATTCTAAGCAACCTTTCGCGGGCCGGTCAGAATCGGGTCACGGGCCGCATTTGGCCCGCGGGCCTTAAAATGCCCAGGTCTGGCCTTGAGGAACATGGCCTAATTGTCAACCCTGCTAAGTGCCAGTTTGGTCTGCCTGTGATTGACTTTTTGGGTCATCGTATTTCAACTCAGGGTGCCATTCCATTGCCTTCTAAGGTGCAAGCGGTGACAGATTTCCCTCGTCCAGCCTCGGTTAAGGCCCTGCAGGAGTTTTTGGGCATGATTAATTTCTACAACCTTTCATATTGAGATTACAACTATATACCAAATAAAGGTTTTATCAGCTCTATCAATTACAATGGTCAAATTGTCTCAATGGCTACAGACAGAAAATCGTGGATTTAAATCCACCTGGAGGTGTTTGTGGAATGAACTTGTGTGTGCATGTGTTTCCTCAGGGTTCTCTGGTTTTCTTCCATAGTCCAATTAAATGCATGTTAATGGTAATACTAAACTGACTCTCTGTGTATGTCCCGTGGTAGACTGATGACGTGTTCTGTTTCTTTTGAAACGTATTTTCAGTGACGTCCAGACAAGACGTCAATATAATGTTCAGGAAAGACGTCTCAAAAAACTTTCATTCAGGCTCTTCTGAGGAAGTCTTCTGGATGTCTAGAGACATCGTCTTTAGTTGTGTTCTGGACCTACATGTTGACACAAAGAACAGTGGCTGTGTAAAACACATTGGTTACTGTGGAACTGTGCTGTGTATTCATCAACAACATCTCACATGTTGGAAGATAAACAAGAGCACGGAGCAACATTTTATCAAAAATAATTTATTTATGAAAAATTATTCATTAGAATAAATTGGTTATTTATCAAATAATAATGACATTGGGCCACCACCAGCTAAACTGGAAATAGTTAATGCCAAAAAAAGTGTTATTTAAATTGATTTATGTTTCTCTTTAGATATAACAATCTTGAATAACAGGGAAGGTGTGAGATTGGAGCGCAGGCTGTTTCAAACCAGTGAACCAGGACCGCTTGACCCCGTCAGCTAGAAAGGGTATGTACTGGGTTTCAGAAGATGGCAGTGCCTCGAAGGCAGTGGGGACGCGCACTGGGTGGATGTCTGTGACTCCCCCCCCCCCTTTTGTGCGAGTCCCTTGCGAAGATCGTGTGATAATCGCGGGAGACCTCCTCATACAAATGCATCTCCTTGTTTCTGTTGTGGTAAAGTGCGAGCCTCAGCAGAGCGTTGCTCGGTCTTTGACTCGAAGCCTGAATAAGGTTCTTCTGGTACAGACATGGTCTGTTTACCTGAAATGTCTGTATTCTCTGGTTGAGTCATTGGAGCGTGCACAACCATGTCACCTTCGGTGCTCGGTTTTGTACCCTGAAGAACCTGTTCAAGGTTAACATGGTGAGCGCTGGTGATGGTTTTGGTTGTGGAAATGAGGAGAGTTGTGTCATGCGTGTCGTCGCTGGTGAGGGACGAAGGCAGATTGTCAATGAGATGAGAATTAGTTCAAGATTGTGGAATGAACTGTCAGTTAACATCTCTAAAGGTGGAAATGCGGTCACTTTAATCTGACCAGGTGTCAGATTTTGGACCCGTGGGTTGGCTGAACGATTGCTGTTAGAAGCTGGGTGGCCTAGTTCTTAGCCAATGGGAGTCGGGCTGACGACTTGGGACCAAAGGCGCCGTTTGGTGGCAGCGAGTCGGTTTAGGATGTCCTGACCAATAAGCAGTTCTTCTGTGTCCAGATCAGTGACGTGGATGGGATGCGTCGCTGACATGTCCTGGAAAGCTGTTGACCCAGACACATTGAGTGATGTGGTGCAAGTCCTGAGTGAAGCCTCGGTTGTTTATGCTACACTCTTCCACCTGAAGTGGCTTTCCTTAAGTGGCATGCGCAAGCGTGGTTCTAGCAACCCGTGCGAAGGTGTCTGAACACATGAGGGGGATTTCTGACCCAGTACCAAGCAGTGAGAGAGTGTCAACAACCCCTACCACCACTGAAGTGTATCTGTGGTTGGCATAGCCAAGATTACCCAAGAATGTCAAATGGGCCTCTTTCACCTCCTGGATCTCCTCCTCCTGCCAAAATGAACTTTGTGTGCGGAGGGGAGGGGCCAAGTCATGCGGTCAGGGGGAGCCAGGTCCCTTCTTACCAGGCGGGTTCAGGTGCTGCTTCACCACTCTGATGCAGGTTTTAATCCACTGTGGGACATCTGCATCCCAGTTGTTTTGAGTCTGACCTCAGCCTCGGTATTTAGACTTACCTCTCCTCACCTGAGACCTCAGGACACCTGCATCACCATCATAGTTTTCACCTGAACGGTGGTGCAGCTCCCACACCATCTGCGCATGTTTGCGGAGGTCTTTCATGGTGGGGTTTTTGGTCCTGCAGAAAAGGGCGACATCGATCCACACACTGTTGTGGAGGTTGTTAACGAAGAGGGACTTAAAAGTCTGGTCTTTGTCCAATCCTGGTGCATTGTGGCCTTGGAAGTAGGCAGCCCTTAGGCACCTATAAATACTATCTGGGAGTCTCCGCCCCCTTTTGAGTGATTGTAAATGCACCAAAGTTTGCAGAGGCAGGATCATTGTGCAGATGATCCTGCTTCCCTAAGTGCATGACAGAGGGCTGAGTAATGGTCTCTGATGGCAGATGGGAGGGACTCTATGTAAACATGGACACTCCTGGATGTCATCTTCCAGAGAAGCGTAAGCTTCTCTCGGGACGAAGGATGAGGCAGGTTGAAGAGGCAGCGTTCAACCTCCACCAGGTTGTCCGCTAAACGAATCTCCGGGTTGTTTGGTTCGAACTGCTCTATGTCCTCTGCAAGGGACTCAAGCTGGCTGGTCCAAAGACCAGGTACCCTTGGGATATCGGAATGGTCAGAGTCATCTGAGCTAGAACATCCTGGTTCTCTCCGGTGGTGAGAGTGAGGGAGCTGATAGCACTGTCAGGTGCTGGAAAATGACAATGTTCCTTCTCCTGAAAAGGAGTGAAAGAGCTGCGAGACCACGTGGTGGTGCGGCTGAGAGCACTGATATCCATCAGTGTGTCATAGCAACTCGCTGTTGAGGTTTCTTCTCTCCTGTGTAGACAGGCATAGAAGACCGGCGACAACAGTCTTCAACTGGGTCATGTGGCTCCCGAGGTATCTTTGCTCTGAGCACGCAGTGTCTCTGACGACTCATGGTAGGAGTGACGCAAAAGCTGTGTTTCGAAAAGTGCGAAAATGTTGTTAATGCACCTG
Organism: Blennius ocellaris; assembly: GCF_963422515.1. Lineage (NCBI taxonomy): Eukaryota > Metazoa > Chordata > Actinopteri > Blenniiformes > Blenniidae > Blennius > Blennius ocellaris. Next base: position 726,840 of record NW_027661958.1, on the reverse strand, counting down.
TGGCTTTCACTTCTGTAGTCTACACAAATTGTAACCTCGCAACTGCAACACAGTGTTTTTAGCACCTTGGGTGAGCAATAGTTGTGTTAGTGTACATTTATCTGGGTAGATACTTGAATAGTGAAAGTACGAGTTTGTCCTAATGAAATTAAAACTTTATTCTAAAAGTATTATATAAAGTAATTCTAACTCAGTATCTCGTCTGAAGCATCTTTTCGGCCACAACTGATGAAAAGACCATAACAGTCAAATCCAGCATAATAAAAGAGGTTGAAACTGCTTTAACCTAATAAACACTTCATGTTTAAACTTGAATTGAAAAGTACCAGTTTGCTCTAAGGAAATAAAAACTTTATTCCAAAATTACTCTATATCCCGTGAGGAGCATCATTTCGGCCACTACTGATGAAATGAAAATAGCAGTTAATTCACAAAATAAAACTGGTGAAACTGCTTGAACCTGATAAACACATCATTTAAACTTGAATTGACAAAGTACTAGTTTGTTCTAATGAAATAAAAACTTTATTCCAAAATCACTCTATATCCCATGAGGAGCATCATTTCGGCCACTCCTGATGAAATGAAAATAGCAGTTACTCCACTAAATAAAACTGGTTGAAACTGCTTGAACCTGATAAACACATCATTTAAACTTGAACTGGGAAAGTACTAGTTTGTTCTAATGAAATAAAAACTTTCTTCCAAAATTACTCTATATCCCGTGTGGAGCATCATTTCGGCCATTCCTGATGAAATGAAAATAGCAGTTACTCCACTAAATAAAACTGGTTGAAACTGCTTGAACCTGATAAACAAATCATTTAACTTTGAATTGAGAAAGTACTAGTTTGTTCTTATGAAATAAAAACTTTATTCCAAAATTACTCTATATCCCGTGTGGAGCATCATTTCGGCCACTCCTGATGAAATGAAAATAGCAGTTACTCCACTAAATATAATTGGTTGAAAGTACTTGCAACTGCTAAGTCCATCATGTTTAAACTTGAATTGAGAAAGTACTAGTTTGTTCTAAGGAAATACAAACTTTATTCCAAAATCACTCTATATCCCGTGTGGAGCATCATTTCGGCCACTCCTGATGAAATGAAAATAGCAGTTACTCCACTAGATAAAACTGGTTGAAACTGCTTGAACCTGATAAACACATCATTTAACCTTGAATTGAGAAAGTACTAGTTTGTTCTTATGAAATAAAAACTTTATTCCAAAATTACTCTATATCCCGTGTGGAGCATCATTTCGGTCCACTACTGATGAAATGAAAATAGCAGTTACTCCACTAAATATAATTGGTTGAAAGTACTTGCAACTGCTAAGTCCATCATGTTTAAACTTGAATTGAGAAAGTACTAGTTTGTTCTAAGGAAATACAAACTATATTCCAAAATCACTCTATATCCCGTGTGGAGCATCATTTCGGCCACTCCTGATGAAATGAAAATAGCAGCTACTCCACTAAATAAAACTGGTTGAAACTGCTTGAACCTGATAAACACATCATTTAACCTTGAATTGAGAAAGTACTAGTTTGTTCTTATGAAATAAAAACTTTATTCCAAAATCACTCTATAGCTCGTGTGGAGCATCATTTCGGCCACTACTGATGAAATGAAAATAGCAGTTACTCCAACAATAAAACTGGTTGAAACTGCTTGAACCTGATAAACACATCATTTAACCTTGAATTGAGAAAGTACTAGTTTGTTCTTATGAAATAAAAACTTTATTCCAAAATTACTCTATATCCCGTGTGGAGCATCATTTCGGCCACTCCTGATGAAATGAAAATAGCAGTTACTCCACTAAATATAATTGGTTGAAAGTACTTGCAACTGATAAGTCCATCATGTTTAAACTTGAATTGAGAAAGTACTAGCTTGTTCTTATGAAATAAAAACTTTATTCCAAAATCACTCTATATCCCGTGAGGAGCATCATTTCGGCCACTACTGATGAAATGAAAATAGCAGTTACTCCACTAAATAAAACTGATTGAAACTGCTTGAACCTGATAAACACATCATTTAACCTTGAATTGAGAAAGTACTAGTTTGTTCTAATGAAATAAAAACTTTATTCCAAAATTACTCTATATCCCGTGTGGAGCATCATTTCGGCCACTCCTGATGAAATGAAAATAGCAGTTACTCCACTAAATATAATTGGTTGAAAGTACTTGCAACTGATAAGTCCATCATGTTTAAACTTGAATTGAGAAAGTACTAGTTTGTTCTTATGAAATAAAAACTTTATTCCAAAATCACTCTATATCCCGTGAGGAGCATCATTTCGGCCACTACTGATGAAATGAAAATAGCAGTTACTCCACTAAATAAAACTGGTTGAAACTGCTTGAACCTGATAAACACATCATTTAACCTTGAATTGAGAAAGTACTAGTTTGTTCTTATGAAATAAAAACTTTATTCCAAAATCACTCTATATCTCGTGTGGAGCATCATTTCGGCCACTACTGATAAAATGAAAATAGCAGTTACTCCACTAAATACAATTGGTTGAAAGTACTTGCAACTGCTAAGTCCATCATGTTTAAACTTGAATTGAGAAAGTACTAGTTTGTTCTAAGGAAATACAAACTTTATTCCAAAATTACTCTATATCCCATGTGGAGCATCATTTCGGCCACTACTGATGAAATGAAAATAGCAGTTACTCCACTAAATAAAACTGGTTGAAACTGCTTGAACTTGATAAACACATCATTTAACCTTGAATTGAGAAAGTACTAGTTTGTTCTTATGAAATAAAAACTTTATTCCAAAATCACTCTATAGCTCGTGTGGAGCATCATTTCGGCCACTACTGATGAAATGAAAATAGCAGTTACTCCACCAATACAACTGGTTGAAACTGCTTGAACCTGATAAACACATCATTTTAACTTGAATTGAGAAAGTACTAGTTTGTTCTAATGAAATAAAAACTTTATTCCAAAATCACTCTATATCCCGTGAGGAGCACCATTTCGGCCACTACTGATGAAATGAAAATAGCAGTTACTCCACTAAATATAATTGGTTGAAAGTACTTGCAACTGCTAAGTCCATCATGTTTAAACTTGAATTGAGAAAGTAATAGTTTGTTCTAAGGAAATACAAACTTTATTCCAAAATTACTCTATATCCCGTGTGGAGCATCATTTCGGCCACTACTGATGAAATGAAAATAGCAGTTACTCCACTAAATAAAACTGGTTGAAACTGCTTGAACCTGATAAACACATCATTTAAAAGTTGAATAGTGAGAGTTTAGTATGTTTCGTGAAATACAAACTTTATTCTAAAAACACACTCAGTATCTCGTCTGAAGCATTTTTTCGGCCACAACTGATGAGAAGACCATAAGCAGTCAAATCCAGCATAATGAAACTGCTTAAACCTGATAAACACTTCATGTTTAAACTTGAATAGTGAAAGTACGACTATGGTCTAGTAAAATACAAACTTTATTCTAAAAACCAACTCTCAAGCTCCTCATCCTATCTCTAAGGGTGCGCTCAGCCACCCTACGCAGGAAGCTCACTTCAACCGCTTGTATCCGGGATCTCGTTCTTTCGGTCATGACCCATAGTTCATGGCTGTGGTGGAGGCAATAACTCGGGTCTGGGAGGAGTTTGGAGAGGCCATGGAAGAGGACTTTCGGTCTGCCCCGAGGAAATTCTGGCAAACCGACTCCATGCTCCAGGAGCATGGAGTCCGGGGCCCTTCATCCCTGCAACATCGCGTGACGCGGGGACGGTACCTCTGGACAGGCAGAATGGGGTCGTGGTCCCTCTCTTCAAGGAGGGGGATCGGAGGGTGTGTTCCAACTACAGAGGGATCACACTCCTCAGCCTCCCCAGGAAAGTCTATTCCAGTGTACTGGAGTGGAGGGTCCGGCCGTTAGTCAAACCTTGGATCCAAGAGGAATAATGCGGTTTTCATTCTGGTCATGGAACACTGGACCAGTTCTATACCCTCCACCAGCTGCTTGAGGGTTCATGGGAGTTTGCCCAACCAGTCCACATGTGTTTTCTGGATCTTGAGAAGGCGTTCGACCGCGTCCCCTGAGACATCCTGTGGGGGGGTGCTCCGGGAGCATGGAGTCCGGGGCCCTTTGTTAAGCGCTGTTCGGTCTTTGTATTCCCGGAACAGGAGTTTGGTTTGCATTGGCGGCAATAAGTCGGACCTGTTTGCAGTGGTTTCACCTGATCCGCCAGTGGCAGACAGAAAAAAGCATTAGCCAAATCTATACAAGAGAAAAATCTATGTTCAGGGGAGAGATGTGACAATGCAGTTTTGAGATGTCTGGAATCTCGTTTCTCTGCACATGTTGCTGGGACCGGCAGCCAGGGGGGACTCGGCTGAGATCCTCAACACCAGCCCCTGGGTACTTCTCAGCGTGATAAAGAGGAAGTGGTCCGAGCCCAGGTGAACGGGTCGATTTAAGGTCGTCGAGAGGACGTCTCACGCTGTTCGGCTGAGTGACAAAGGCTCCCCAGGAAAGTCTATTCCAGGGTACTGGAGAGGAGGGTCCGGCCGTTAGTCGAACCCTGGATAAAAGAGGAACAATGCGGTGCCATCTGTCGCAGTGTACTCTGGCGGGAGAACCACATCGCACTCTTCAGGAGACCTCCATCCATCTGAAGCAAGTTGCCCCTGGATCGGCTGATCCAGGAGACAGCTCCACACGTCAAAGGGCGGAATACTCCCTGTACACCGAAGTAAGAAGAACACAGAGAAGTAGACGACAGCAAGGGAGGAGGTGAAATAGCGCTCCTCTCTGTTCATGTGACGTGCCAAGTCCATCCATCCATCCATCCATTTTCTGCCGCTTATCCGGGGCCGCGTCGCGGAGGCAACTCTGCTCAGACTTCCCTCACCCCAGACACTTCCTCCAGCTCTTCCGGTGGCACCCCAAGGCGTTCCCAGGCCAGCCGAGAGACAGGGCAACTCCAGAGAGAGAGGGCAACTCCAGAGCAGTGGAGTATCCAGCCCCCGTCGAGGAGCTGGGTTCCGGAGTCCAAGCTGTAAGTGGAGGCGAGCCCGACTATATCTAGACGGTATCTCTCAGCCTCCCTCACAAGCTCGGGCTCCTTCCCCCCCAGCGAGGTCACATTCCATGTCCCAATAGCCAGATTCTGTGGCCGGGGATCGGGTCGTCGAGGCCTCTGCCGTCGACTGCCCCCCAATCCACAATGCACCCAACCCCTACGGCAGCCTCTGTAGGTGGTGGGCCCACAGGAGGGGCAAGTCCCCCGACAACATAGCTCCGAGGGTCATTCGGGTGCTCAAACTCCCCCACCACGACAAGGTTGCAGTTCAAGGGGGAGTCACCACCGTTTAAAAGTTTTGTATGTTGCTATTTGAGTATATGATTGTTGATTTTGCTTACATATGACCTCTATTATACGAAGAGTGCCTCATACTGTATTGACACTAATTATTGACCTCTGGGGTCAGAGGTCAAAAGGGGAATTGAAGGAATATAGTGGTTGAACATTTGTTTTCTGTGTGACAACTGGACATATTGTATTCAGTTGTGTTTCTACACTACTGGGGTTTCTCCCACTGCCCAAGTTGGGAAAACACAGCTATAAATCCATGTTCAGGGACATTCCAAGTTGGTTGGCGATGTCTCCTCAGTGCTCTACTTGCAAAAACATGGTCAAGGTAAGATTGGATCAACAGATAAGAGGTCACTTTGTCCCACAGAACGTCAAGCTCTGAGAAGAACCAGTTTGAAGCAGTTTTGGGAACAAAGGAATAGCAAATTCACTATAGCAACGCATACATCACGAGGAACCGACCAATGTGAGGTTGAGGTGGTGTATGCAAATGTATAAATATGAACCACGTGTTGCAGTTGTGCCCTTCTTCAATGTAAACCTGGCCTGCACACTTGGGTCTGCAAGGAAGAATGGTCTGAGCTCGTATTATGTAATCTGATATATGTATTTTTGTAATCTCTTGTTTGTGTGATTATTAAATTCACTATTGAAGAAATTAACTCTGTTCCTGCCTCTCCCGGATCAAACGAACAAGCAGGAATTCAGGGGAACACAGGAACGAATTCCAACACTAAGCATCTCTACCTAAAGTCAGTTTTTTTTTTTTTTATTAAACCAGCCTGAGCAGCTCCATCTAGAGACAGTAACGTGATTTTCTAAATCAAACCAGCCTGAGCAGCACCATCTAGAGACAGTAACGTGATTTTCTAAATCAAACCAGCCTGATCAGCTCTATCTAAAGACAGTAATGTGATTTTCTAGATCAAACCAGCCTGATCAGCTCTATCTAAAGACAGTAATGTGATTTTCTAGATCAAACCAGCCTGATCAGCTCTATCTAAAGGCAGTAACACAATTTGTCTAGATTAAACCAGCCTGAGCAGCTCTATCTTAAGAAAATAACATGATTTTTTTCTCAATTAAACCAGCCTGAGCAGCTCTATCTTAAAGGAGTACAGTAGGATTTTCCCGAATTTTAGGAAAGAACCGCCCTCTCCACCTTTTGAAAAATGCACGCAAAGCTCTACCTGCTCCCGAGATGGAACGCCTACTAAAACGTGTGCGAGAGACATGAACGAGCCCAGTTCTCCTCGTGCACGCACTGTTTACAAGTCACAAGTCAGCATCGACACGATTTTCCTCGATTAAACCATGGTCCAAGTGGAGGAACGTGGGAGCAGCGCTTCAAAGGGTTGAGTGGAAATCTCCACCAACGGCTGATCCCACGTTTCATCGGGCTCATCCATCCCTCCGGACAGGGCCTCACAGCCAGAGACAGGTGAGCCGTTTAGGGACTATTCAGTAACAAGAACTTAGAGCTGTGATTTCACTTGTATATAAGTTAAAGATGTAAAGCAAAGTTGGACTCTTCAGGTGATGAAATATACATTAAATGTCCACCAATGACTGTTGAGATGGTTGATCATTTAGTTTTAAACATAGTAAACATAGAAAATACTTTGGCTGGTTATTGTGATTAAATTAAATTACATCTCACAACAAAACATGCTTTTAAAATAACAAAGACATTTGATCCAAATTACATTGAATTTAATACAAGAGACCCATTCTACAAAACAAACCTTTCCTCCTGCAATTAGCCTTTCAATACCACCTCACTCCGTGTGTGTTGTCCTCACAATCAATCCAAGTGATCTGGTGTCTCCTGGTGTTGATCTTAAGAGTCTCTCAACTTGTGGAACCTGTGCATTTAACACTTTTCTTTTGTCTACAGTGTGTTGTGGGAATCTCCCAGAACCTGTATCTCGCCCACCTTGCTGCTCCTCCTGTCACCTGCAGTACAAGGTGATTTCGTCTGTCCACTTCTGGCTCTAAAGACTCTTCTGGCTGTTTGTACCTACATGAACATCATTACATGCAGCTTGTTTACCAGAGCTTTACTTCAAGTCATTGCACAGCTAGAAAACTTTAGTTTAGTAAGTCTCAGTAAGGTCTGAGTGTGTATCACATGTTTAGGTGCAACCAGGGTTGGGTAGTCATGGAATACATGTAACAGTGTTACATAATTAGGATACAAAAAACATATAACTGTAATCTGTTACAGTACATAAAAAAATGTGTAATCTCGTTACAGGTATGCTCGATAAAAACTGGGATTACTGAGCAGGATTACAGTAGAAATCAGATGGAATAAACTAGAAATGCAGCTGTCACATGCGCCATGCACTGGCATTGCGACACTTCCCGACGCTTTCAGGCTGACAATCCATGCTTTGCCATGGATTCTGCAGACAGTTGCTTTCATCACTATGTTTTAAAGTCGGAGAAATCTCTTAACCTCTCTGTACAATGCAAACTATGTCTCCCAGCCGTGAAAGTGCTGTGAACGTCCAGGAACTGGACATCTCACCTGAAGAAACATAGAAACATAAAACCTGCTCACTTTCACTGATACACACATGGACTCTGTTTACTAGTTTTATTAGCTCGTAATATGCTTCCTACCTGTTCTCAATACGTTTAGAGGCTCTTGTGTTTTAGGGATTAATTGGGGCGACACGTGCCATCACTTTTTTCTTTTTACTCAATGAGTGATTCATGCTGCCAGATACAGCCTCTCATCAAACATTCACATTTATTCCGGAAAAAAACCAACATTAAAACTAATGAGGAAACGGAGCGAGAGAGAGAGAGAGAGAGAGAGAGAGAGAGAGAGAGAGAGAGAGAGAGAGAGAGAGAGAGAGAGAGTTTTAGAAAAGATGGGCACATTTTCTTGAATAGAAATTGAAAGCTTTATTTGTATTGTGGTTTTGATTCTCTAAAAAAAAAAATCAATGTTAGACACCTGATTGGTTACTGAGTTTTGATAGTTCAAAACTTGTTAAGTGCAATTTGTGTCTGCTGTGTATAAGATGTGTCAATACACTGAGCAGATGACACTTTCTATTCTTTCTTGTCATTTTTTTATGTTTTATTATGGCCAGGCAAGAGTAGAGGCACGGCTTTTCAGAGGTTGATGGACTCTGTGCTGCGCGACCTCGCTTTCGTTTCTGTTTACCTGGACGACATCTTGGTGGCTAGTTCTTCAGTTGAGGAGCATTTTTCACACCTAAAGCAAGTTTTTCAGCGCCTTGAGCAGGGGTGGGCAATTATTTTTCCGAAGGGGCCAAATGAGAAGCAGAAAATATTGTGGAGGGCCTTGCCAAAAGTTTAAACTCTATTCTGCATATGAATTTTATTTCTAAATTGAAAGCAGTAAATGGCATTGTTTACACATGCTGGTAAGTGTCTGTGTTATTATTAGGTAAAGAGAAAGTGAGGGTTATTTTAACAAAAAATGTTTTTATTCAGTGCAGTTATTCAAAACAATTGTAAACATGAAACATTTGTAACTCTTTTTTGAATTACATTAACCAAAAACACTTTTTTCTATTAAGACATCACAATGTCTTTGTATGCCAAATATCATTAACAAGATATGTCACATTATGATTGTCAAACTGCCAAGCTGTGCAGACAAAAAGTAATAGTGAACACACATTTGGGTATTTTCTTGTTCAGTGAGAGAAATCTAGCCTTTGCTGCCCTTTAACGAGTGCATCAAAGTCAGGTTGAATGTCTGAGGTGGAGATGCGAAGCACAGCTGACAGATGATCATCAGTAAGAGAGGATCTGAACCTGGATTTGGTAAACTTCATTACTGAGAATGTTTGTTCACATATGTAGGTAGATCCAAACAGAACCAACATCTTCTGAGCATGTCTCCTCATGTTTGGAAAGTTCTCCTCCTTAAGAGATGAGTAGAACTCCAGCAGTGATGCTGACTTAAAGTGCTCTGCCAGTACTGTGTCAGACTGCAGGTCAATGAGCTCCAGCTGAACATCACTGGGTGCATCATCTACTCTGCAGGCAAAGGGAGAGGAAACCAGGTGCATTTCATCCTCAATGTTTTTACAATCATCAAATCGCCTTAAAAACTCACCATGCAAATCTCCTAACATGGATGAGTACCTGCAGAGATGATTGGCTGATGGTCTGACTTCTTTAAGGGTTTGCATGTGAGTGAGAGTGTTGTTCTGTAGTTGACTTGAAAGAAACAGCAACTTTCTCATAAAAGCCTTCACCAGGTTATGCATGTCATGAACGAAAAGGCCCTTGCCTTGCAGTTTAGTGCTCAGTTCATTCATCAGTGCCGTCACATCAACAGCAAATGCAAAATCTGCCATCCAGTTCATATCTGAAAGCTCGGGGATGTTTTTGCCTTTCATCTCACAAAACTCTTGAATCTCTGTTTTCAGGTCCCAAAATCTTTTGAGCACTTTGCCCAGACTGAGCCATCTGACAGCTGTGTGGTACATGATGTCACCATGTTCATTCTCATGCTCCTCTAAAAGTGCAACAAACTGCCTGTGATTTAATGCTCGTGCCCTGATAAAGTTAACCGTTTTTGTTACAACATCAATAACATGGTTAAGTTTTAGCACAGACCTGCACAGTACATGCTGATGTATAATACAATGTATCAACACTAAATGATGCTCTGTGCCGAGTTCAGTCACTTTATCTTGGATCTGTTTCAAAAGTCCGACATGTTTTCCTGTCATATTCGGACAACCATCAGTAGTGACGCCTACCAGTTTGTCCCATTTCAGTCCAAGCTTGACCATGCATGCATCGACCTCCTTGAACAGATCGTTTCCCGTTGTCGTTCCTTTTATTGACCTCAATGCTGCCAGCTCCTCCGTAATCTTGAAGTCCTGCCTTATTCCCCGGAGAAACACCAGTAACTGGGCAGTGTCACGGACACCACAGCTCTCATCCAAAGCCAAAGAGAAAAAGTCAAAACTTTCAACTCCACTTTTGAGCTGACATTCGAGATTCTCCGCGATTCCTTTCACCCTTCTGGTGACGGTTCGCCTGGACAGCGGGACTTTTTCAAATGCTTCTTTATTCTCAGGGCATATTAGCGCGGCAGAGCCCACCAAGCACTCTTTCACAAACTCGCCAATCCGAGAACGGCTTGCTGTTTTTAGCGATTTTGTGGGATATAACGAAGCTGGTCTTGGTCGCTGCATCCCGGGCTGTGTGTAGTTTGCTAAAACAGCCTTGTTGTTTTGCTAGCTTTGCTAGCAAGTCTTCTGATATTCGCGCTCTCTCAGCCTCCGCCAAGTGTCTGTATTTCTCCGCGTGTTTTGTCTCATAATGCCGACTCACATTGTACTCCTTAAACACGGCGACGTGCTCTCTACAAACTAAACAGACGGGTTTACCACCGACTTCAGTAAACAAATATTTAGTGCTCCAAATCTTCTTGAAATTTCGGCCTTCAGCATCCACCTTTCTTTTCTTGACGTGCCCGTACATCATTGAGGGGCGACAATCACATGCACTGAGAAGCCGTCGGTGGGGAATCCACCGCCGCCATCTTGTTCGGCCATTTTGATCCGAATCACCACCCCAGCGCCACTGTTGGTGGGAGGCAGTACTACATGCAATATGTTTTGTTCCGACGCACAATTACAGCGTCACTGTCGGTGGGAGGCAAGAGAACATGATCCGCAATGCAACCGTGCTCCTCCAGACTTGAAACCTCGCCAGTGCGGTATAAAAATGGCGGTGTACGGCCTCTGACATGCTTGTTTGTGGACGCCGCCATTATTACTCACGGTCAGCGCCATACTACTCTCAAAACGCAAACCTCGCCAGTGCGGTATCACAATGGTGGCTTATGGGCACCGACATACTTGTTTTTGGCCGCCGCCATGCGTGTTTGTGGTCGCCGCCATATTTAAAAGGACAACTGATGTCACTGCTTCAGTTACGTCACGGTTTCATGGATCATGTTCAGTTTGAAGAAGCACAAGAACACTGGAGAAACATCCAGGTAGATATTATGTGAATAGAGCTCAGAGTGTTTATAAGGTCCAGAGCCAAGTGGATTGAAGAGGGAGAATCCCCCCCCCCATCATATTCCATATTCAATATCTCTCTGAACCTATTTCAACAAGACACTGCAGCTGGAACCACATCTGTAGAGTTCAGCTACTAAACTGATCTGCCTTCTTCATTCATGCAGTGACAATGTGTGGTGCATTAAGCAAAACTAACTACAAAAATGGAGAGTAACTGTAGTTACTTCAGAGTAAATGTCCATGACAAACCTTCAAAAAGTACCTCTGACAACTTTAAAAGAATAAAACCATCCATGAATCACGTCATTGTTCTTTATTATATATTAAAAGCACTTTTAAAGACAAAACCAAACAAATCCACATGAGCAAGCGTGAGCGACTGTGGAAAGGGAAAAAGTCCCTCTAACAGGAAGAAATCTTTGCAGAAACCAGATTAAGAGGTGGAGGCATTCTGCTGGCCGGTTGGGGTGAGAGGATAGAGGAGAGGACAGACAGATAGATAAAAGATACACTCTGAAAATTGGGACAGGAGACTTCAAACCACTATATTGATAGACATCCGGCAGGGAGGATGAGAGCACAGACGACAGGAGCTTGCTAGAACTTTCTCCCACTGGCTATGATGACCTGTGCTTGAAGCCTTGTGTGACCTTCAGCCATCAGGATGTTGATGATGATCTGAAAAAGATGGACAAGGTGCATGCAGATAGGTTTCAAAAGACACAAAATATTGACCACTACTTCTATGATGTCCTCCATTGATTGATCATCTTAATTCTGGAAGCATAACATCAAAAATGTAATCGATGAGTCTCAGGTCCCCCTTCTTGATTTCCATGACCTCCTCCATCTCTTTCAGCATCTCGAAGATCTGTTGCAATACAGACGAATAAAAATAAACAAACTGAGCTTATGTTACATAAAAAATCTCAAACTTGATTGATGAGTCATAAGAGTGTTCTGCATGCAGACATGCGACACTCAATTCCTTTACGGTCTCTGGATCCGTGGTCAGCACAGATGCTGTGTGCATTGTTGGGTGTGCATATGAATGCTCCATGCCCACGCATTCGCTGCTACGATGACGTGACATTCTGATTGAACACTGCGTCTGAAAAAATATTTAAATCAGAATCATTAGTATTTGTTCAAATGTACTGATCTCTCATTGATGATTGCAAACTGACAAGCATCCAAGTGATTCATTGCAGTATGTTATATATAAGATATTCAATCTCCCTCACAACCATTAAACTTTCTCTAATTTGGATGCTCTGATAATAACACAGAAATCCCAGTCAGGTTGTAAAAATCCAGTAATGCAGTATGATAAAAAATACCAGTACGGGTCTAAATAAACCAACACATGGAACAAAGATAAAAAAAAGAGCAACATAAACTTTGAGCTGATCTTACTTGAATTGCTCCCAACATAACTATACAACGACTCTTCCTCTCACTAATACTGATATAATGACACCTATCAACCATGTCCTACTTATTAGTGCAGGCTGATGCACACCGTTTTGAGGCTTTTCACCCACGTGACAAAATTCAGCCATTTAGGACGTAAACGCAACTAAATGTTGTGATGAAACTGCAGTTAGCAGGAGTGATAAGTGAAGGCACACAGTAAACTGTGAGTTGTCTGGACGGAGAAATAAAGCAGCAGATATGTGGACAGACTGACACAGTTGGGGAGAGATGAACATATATGTTCCCTCATGGAAGGTTGTGAAGCTGATCTGGCTCCGGTCTTCCAGTGCGAGTATAAACATATTCTCTAAATACTGGTATAACTCCACCTACCATTTCATTTTTATTAGTGCAGGCTGATACTTTACACATAGAAAAAAATGCAATTATTTACCTTAGCAGAAGACAATCCTTTACTCTGTTGAGCTTCGAGTACACGTGTGAAGAAAACAATGCAATGGGAACAAATGTGCGTTTGAAGCGCGGCGCACAGTTTTTTTTCCGGCGAGTGGGTCCTCCAACGTCACTTCCGGTGGGTGGGCCTCCGAAAACGTAATTCCCGACGTTCCGCGGGGTCTGATACGTCACTTCCTGTATCTCGCTACAGTAAACGTCACTTCCGGTACGCATATTTTCAAAATGGCGGCGACCGGTAAATAAGTATGGCGGCGCCCGCAACACCGCCATTTTTGATTCTCCACCGACATCTCTTGCATGCACTGATTGACTTGTTTTACGGGTTACGTATACGACGTACGTAGGTTACGTACACTGTACATAAATAAACAGGCTTCAAAGTAAAAGCATTTCCATTTTAATTTATAGAGCCGATGGTTTTAGTCCACACATTAAAATTCGAAAGAAGCTTTTGTTTTCTTAATTCTAAGCAACCTTTCGCGGGCCGGTCAGAATCGGGTCACGGGCCGCATTTGGCCCGCGGGCCTTAAAATGCCCAGGTCTGGCCTTGAGGAACATGGCCTAATTGTCAACCCTGCTAAGTGCCAGTTTGGTCTGCCTGTGATTGACTTTTTGGGTCATCGTATTTCAACTCAGGGTGCCATTCCATTGCCTTCTAAGGTGCAAGCGGTGACAGATTTCCCTCGTCCAGCCTCGGTTAAGGCCCTGCAGGAGTTTTTGGGCATGATTAATTTCTACAACCTTTCATATTGAGATTACAACTATATACCAAATAAAGGTTTTATCAGCTCTATCAATTACAATGGTCAAATTGTCTCAATGGCTACAGACAGAAAATCGTGGATTTAAATCCACCTGGAGGTGTTTGTGGAATTAACTTGTGTGTGCATGTGTTTCCTCAGGGTTCTCTGGTTTTCTTCCATAGTCCAATTAAATGCATGTTAATGGTAATACTAAACTGACTCTCTGTGTATGTCCCGTGGTAGACTGATGACGTGTTCTGTTTCTTTTGAAACGTGTTTTCAGTGACGGCCAGACCAGACGTCAATATAATGTTCAGGAAAGACTCTCAAAAAACTTTCATTCAGGCTCTTCTGAGGAAGTCTTCTGGATGTCTAGAGACATCGTCTTTAGTTGTGTTCTGGACCTACATGTTGACACAAAGAACAGTGGCTGTGTAAAACACATTGGTTACTGTGGAACTGTGCTGTGTATTCATCAACAACATCTCACATGTTGGAAGATAAACAAGAGCACGGAGCAACATTTTATCAAAAATAATTTATTTATGAAAAATTATTCATTAGAATACATTGGTTATTTATCAAATAATAATGACATTGGGCCACCACCAGCTAAACTGGAAATAGTTAATGCCAAAAAAAGTGTTATTTAAATTGATTTATGTTTCTCTTTAGATATAACAATCTTGAATAACAGGGAAGGTGTGAGATTGGAGCGCAGGCTGTTTCAAACCAGTGAACCAGGACCGCTTGACCCCGTCAGCTAGAAAGGGTATGTACTGGGTTTCAGAAGATGGCAGTGCCTCGAAGTCAGTGGGGACGCGCACTGGGTGGATGTCTGTGACTCCCCCCCCCCCCTTTTTGTGCGAGTCCCTTGCGAAGATCGTGTGATAATCGCGGGAGACCTCCTCATACAAATGCATCTCCTTGTTTCTGTTGTGGTAAAGTGCGAGCCTCAGCAGAGCGTTGCTCGGTCTTTGACTCGAAGCCTGAATAAGGTTCTTCTGGTACAGACATGGTCTGTTTACCTGAAATGTCTGTATTCTCTGGTTGAGTCATTGGAGCGTGCACAACCATGTCACCTTCGGTGCTCGGTTTTGTACCCTGAAGAACCTGTTCAAGGTTAACATGGTGAGCGCTGGTGATGGTTTTGGTTGTGGAAATGAGGAGAGTTGTGTCATGCGTGTCGTCGCTGGTGAGGGACGAAGGCAGATTGTCAATGAGATGAGAATTAGTTCAAGATTGTGGAATGAACTGTCAGTTAACATCTCTAAAGGTGGAAATGCGGTCACTTTAATCTGACCAGGTGTCAGATTTTGGACCCGTGGGTTGGCTGAACGATTGCTGTTAGAAGCTGGGTGGCCTAGTTCTTAGCCAATGGGAGTCGGGCTGACGACTTGGGACCAAAGGCGCCGTTTGGTGGCAGCGAGTCGGTTTAGGATGTCCTGACCAATAAGCAGTTCTTCTGTGTCCAGATCAGTGACGTGGATGGGATGCGTCGCTGACATGTCCTGGAAAGCTGTTGACCCAGACACATTGAGTGATGTGGTGCAAGTCCTGAGTGAAGCCTCGGTTGTTTATGCTACACTCTTCCACCTGAAGTGGCTTTCCTTAAGTGGCATGCGCAAGCGTGGTTCTAGCAACCCGTGCGAAGGTGTCTGAACACATGAGGGGGATTTCTGACCCAGTACCAAGCAGTGAGAGAGTGTCAACAACCCCTACCACCACTGAAGTGTATCTGTGGGGCATAGCCAAGATTACCCAAGAATGTCAAATGGGCCTCTTTCACCTCCTGGATCTCCTCCTCCTGCCAAAATGAACTTTGTGTGCGGAGGGGAGGGCGGGGGAGCCAGGTCCCTTCTTACCAGGCGGGTTCAGGTGCTGCTTCACCACTCTGATGCAGGTTTTAATCCACTGTGGGACATCTGCATCCCAGTTGTTTTGAGTCTGACCTCAGCCTCGGTTTTTAGACTTACCTCTCCTCACCTGAGACCTCAGGACACCTGCATCACCATCATAGTTTTCACCTGAACGGTGGTGCAGCTCCCACACCATCTGCGCATGTTTGCGGAGGTCTTTCATGGTGGGGTTTTGGTCCTGCAGAAAAGGGCGACATCGATCCACACACTGTTGTGGAGGTTGTTAACGAAGAGGGACTTAAAAGTCTGGTCTTTGTCCAATCCTGGTGCATTGTGGCCTTGGAAGTAGGCAGCCCTTAGGCACCTATAAATACTATCTGGGAGTCTCCGCCCCCTTTTGAGTGATTGTAAATGCACCAAAGTTTGCAGAGGCAGGATCATTGTGCAGATGATCCTGCTTCCCTAAGTGCATGACAGAGGGCTGAGTAATGGTCTCTGATGGCAGATGGGAGGGACTCTATGTAAACATGGACACTCCTGGATGTCATCTTCCAGAGAAGCGTAAGCTTCTCTCGGGACGAAGGATGAGGCAGGTTGAAGAGGCAGCGTTCAACCTCCACCAGGTTGTCCGCTACACGAATCTCTGGGTTGTTTGGTTCGAACTGCTCTATGTCCTCTGCAAGGGACTCAAGCTGGCTGGTCCAAAGACCAGGTACCCTTGGGATATCGGAATGGTCAGAGTCATCTGAGCTAGAACATCCTGGTTCTCTCCAGTGGAGAGAGTGAGGGAGCTGATAGCACTGTCAGGTGCTGGAAAATGACAATGTTCCTTCTCCTGAAAAGGAGTGAAAGAGCTGCGAGACCACGTGGTGGTGTGGCTGAGAGCACTGATATCCATCAGTGTGTCATAGCAACTCGCTGTTGAGGTTTCTTCTCTCCTGTGTAGACAGGCATAGAAGACCGGCGACAACAGTCTTCAACTGGGTCATGTGGCTCCCGAGGTATCTTTGCTCTGAGCACGCAGTGTCTCTGACGACTCATGGTAGGAGTCACGCAAAAGCTGTGTTTCGAAAAGTGCGAAAATGTTGTTAATGCACCTGTGGCTTTCACTTCTGTAGTCTATACAAATTGTAACCTCGCAACTGCAACACAGTGTTTTTAGCACCTTGGGTGAGCAATAGTTGTGTTAGTGTACATTTATCTGGGTAGATACTTGAATAGTGAAAGTACGAGTTTGTCCTAATGAAATTAAAACTTTATTCTAAAAACATACTCAGTATCTCGTCTGAAGCATCTTTTCGGCCACAACTGATGAAAAGATCATCACAGTCAAATCCAGCATAATAAAAGAGGTTGAAACTGCTTTAACCTTATAAACACTTCATGTTTAAACTTGAATTGAAAAGTACCAGTTTGCTCTAAGGAAACAAAAACTTTATTCCAAAATTACTCTATATCCCGTGTGGAGCATCATTTCGGCCACTCCTGATGAAATGAAAATAGCAGTTACTCCACTCAATAAAAATGGTTGAAACTGCTTGAACCTGATAAACAAATCATTTAAACTTGAACTGAGTAAGTACTAGTTTGTTCTAATGAAATAAAAACTTTCTTCCAAAATTACTCTATATCCCGTGTGGAGCATCATTTCGGCCACTCCTGATGAAATGAAAATAGCAGTTACTCCACTAAATAAAACTGTTTGAAACTGCTTGAACCTGATAAACACATCATTTAAGCTTGAACTAAGAAAGTACTAGTTTGTTCTAATGAAATAAAAACTTTCTTCCAAAATTACTCTATATCCCGTGTGGAGCATCATTTCGGCCACTCCTGATGAAATGAAAATAGCAGTTACTCCACTAAATAAAAATGGTTGAAACTGCTTGAACCTGATAAACAAATCATTTAAACTTGAACTGAGAAAGTACTAGTTTGTTCTAATGAAATAAAAACTTTCTTCCAAAATTACTCTATATCCCGTGTGGAGCATCATTTCGGCCACTCCTGATGAAATGAAAATAGCAGTTACTCCACTAAATAAAACTGTTTGAAACTGCTTGAACCTGATAAACACATCATTTTAACTTGAATTGAGAAAATACTAGTTTGTTCTAATGAAATAAAAACTTTATTCCAAAATTACTCTATATCCCATGAGGAGCATCATTTCGGCCACTACTGATGAAATGAAAATAGCAGTTGCTCCACTAAATAAAACTGGTTGAAACTGCTTGAACCTGATAAACACATCATTTAAGCTTGAACTAAGAAAGTACTAGTTTGTTCTAATGAAATAAAAACTTTCTTCCAAAATTACTCTATATCCCGTGTGGAGCATCATTTCGGCCACTCCTGATGAAATGAAAATAGCAGTTACTCCACTAAATATAATTGGTTGAAAGTACTTGCAACTGCTAAGTCCATCATGTTTAAACTTGAATTGAGAAAGTACTAGTTTGTTCTAATGAAATAAAAACTTTATTCCAAAATCACTCTATATCCCGTGAGGAGCATCATTTCGGCCACTACTGATGAAATGAAAATAGCAGTTACTCCACTAAATAAAACTGGTTGAAACTGCTTGAACCTGATAAACACATCATTTTAACTTGAATTGAGAAAGTACTAGTTTGTTCTAAGGAAATAAAAACTTTCTTCCAAAATTACTCTATATCCCGTGTGGAGCATCATTTCGGCCACTCCTGATGAAATGAAAAAAGCAGTTACTCCACTAAATAAAACTGGTTGAAACTGCTTGAACCTGATAAACACATCATTTAACCTTGAATTGAGAAAGTACTAGTTTGTTCTAATGAAATAAAAACTTTATTCCAAAATCACTCTATATCCCGTGAGGAGCATCATTTCGGCCACTCCTGATGAAATGAAAATAACAGTTACTCCACTAAATAAAACTGGTTGAAACTGCTTGAACCTGATAAACACATCATTTAACCTTGAATTGAGAAAGTACTAGTTTGTTCTAAGGAAATAAAAACTTTATTCCAAAATTACTCAATATCCCGTGTGGAGCATCATTTCGGCCACTCCTGATGAAATGAAAATAGCAGTTACTCCACTAAATAAAACTGGTTGAAACTGCTTGAACCTGATAAACACATCTTTTAAACTTGAACTAAGAAAGTACTAGTTTGTTCTAATGAAATAAAAACTTTCTTCCAAAATTACTCTATATCCCGTGTGGAGCATCATTTCGGCCACTCCTGGTGAAATGAAAATAACAGTTACTCCACTAAATATAATTGTTTGAAAGTGCTTGCAACTGCTATGTCCATCATGTTTAAACTTGAATTGAGAAAGTACTAGTTTGTTCTAAGGAAATAAAAACTTTATTCCAAAATTACTCAATATCCCGTGTGGAGCATCATTTCGGCCACTCCTGATGAAATGAAAATAGCAGTTACTCCACTAAATAAAACTGGTTGAAACTGCTTGAACCTGATAAACACATCATTTAAACTTGAACTAAGAAAGTACTAGTTTGTTCTAATGAAATAAAAACTTTCTTCCAAAATTACTCTATATCCCGTGTGGAGCATCATTTCGGCCACTCCTGATGAAATGAAAATAGCAGTTACTCCACTAAATATAATTGGTTGAAAGTACTTGCAACTGCTAAGTCCATCATGTTTAAACTTGAATTGAGAAAGTACTAGTTTGTTCTAAGGAAATACAAACTTTATTCCAAAATTACTCTATATCCCGTGTGGAGCATCATTTCGGCCACTCCTGATGAAATGAAAATAGCAGTTACTCCACTAAATAAAACTGATTGAAACTGCTTGAACCTGATAAACACATCATTTAACCTTGAATTGAGAAAGTACTAGTTTGTTCTAAGGAAATACAAACTTTATTCCAAAATCACTCTATATCCCGTGAGGAGCATCATTTCGGCCACTACTGATGAAATGAAAATAGCAGTTACTCCACTAAATAAAACTGGTTGAAACTGCTTGAACCTGATAAACACATCATTTTAACTTGAATTGAGAAAGTACTAGTTTGTTCTAATGAAATAAAAACTTTCTTCCAAAATTACTCTATGTCCCGTGTGGAGCATCATTTCGGCCACTCCTTATGAAATGAAAATAGCAGTTACTCCACTAAATATAATTGGTTGAAAGTACTTGCAACTGCTAAGTCCATCATGTTTAAACTTGAATTGAGAAAGTACTAGTTTGTTCTAAGGAAATAAAAACTTTCTTCCAAAATTACTCTATATCCCGTGTGGAGCATCATTTCGGCCACTCCTGATAAAATGAAAATAGCAGTTACTCCACTAAATATAATTGTTTGAAAGTGCTTGCAACTGCTATGTCCATCATGTTTAACCTTGAATTGAGAAAGTACTAGTTTGTTCTAAGGAAATACAAACTTTATTCCAAAATCACTCTATATCCCGTGAGGAGCATCATTTCGGCCACTACTGATGAAATGAAAATAGCAGTTACTCCACTAAATAAAACTGATTGAAACTGCTTGAACCTGATAAACACATCATTTTAACTTGAATTGAGAAAGTACTAGTTTGTTCTAATGAAATAAAAACTTTCTTCCAAAATTACTCTATATCCCGTGTGGAGCATCATTTCGGCCACTCCTAATGAAATGAAAATAGCTGTTACTCCACTAAATAAAACTGGTTGAAACTGCTTGAACCTGATAAACACATCATTTAAAAGTTGAATAGTGAGAGTTTAGTATGTTTCGTGAAATACAAACTTTATTCTAAAAACACACTCAGTATCTCGTCTGAAGCATTTTTTCGGCCACAACTGATGAGAAGACCATAGCAGTCAAATCCAGCATAATGAAACTGCTTAAACCTGATAAACACTTCATGTTTAAACTTGAATAGTGAAAGTACGACTATGGTCTAGTAAAATACAAACTTTGTTCTAAAAACCAACTCTCAAGCTCCTCATCCTATCTCTAACTCAGCCACCCTACGCAGGAAGCTCACTTCAACCGCTTGTATCCGGGATCTCGTTCTTTCGGTCATGACCCATAGTTCATGGCTGTGGTGGAGGCAATAACTCGGGTCTGGGAGGAGTTTGGAGAGGCCATGGAAGAGGACTTTCGGTCTGCCCCGAGGAAATTCTGGCAAACCGACTCCATGCTCCAGGATTATGGAGTCCGGGGCCCTTCATCCCTGCAACATCGCGTGACGCGGGGACGGTACCTCTGGACAGGCAGAATGGGGTCGTGGTCCCTCTCTTCAAGGAGGGGGATCGGAGGGTGTGTTCCAACTACAGAGGGATCACACTCCTCAGCCTCCCCAGGAAAGTCTATTCCAGTGTACTGGAGTGGAGGGTCCGGCCGTTAGTCAAACCTTGGATCCAAGAGGAATAATGCGGTTTTCATTCTGGTCGTGGAACACTGGACCAGCTCTATACCCTCCACCAGCTGCTTGAGGGTTCATGGGAGTTTGCCCAACCAGTCCACATGTGTTTTCTGGATCTTGAGAAGGCGTTTGACCGCGTCCCCTGAGACATCCTGTGGGGGGGTGCTCCGGGAGCATGGAGTCCGGGGCCCTTTGTTAAGGGCTGTTCGGTCTTTGTATTCCCGGAACAGGAGTTTGGTTTGCATTGGCGGCAATAAGTTGGACCTGTTTGCAGTGGTTTCACCTGATCCGCCAGTGGCAGACAGAAAAAAGCATTAGCCAAATCTATACAAGAGAAAAATCTATGTTCAGGTGAGAGATGTGACAACGCAGTTTTGAGATGTCTGGAATCTCGTTTCTCTGCACATGTTGCCGGGACCGGCAGCCAGGGGGGACTCGGCTGAGATCCTCAACACCAGCCCCTGGGTACTTCTCAGGGTGATAAAGAGGAAGTGGTCCGAGCCCAGGTGAACGGGTCGATTTAAGGTCGTCGAGAGGACGTCTCACGCTGTTCGGCTGAGTGACAAAGGCTCCCCAGGAAAGTCTATTCCAGGGTACTGGAGAGGAGGGTCCGGCCGTTTGTCGAACCCTTGATAAAAGAGGAACAATGCGGTGCCATCTGTCGCAGTGTACTCTGGCGGGAGAACCACATCGCACTCTTCAGGAGACCTCCATCCATCTGAAGCAAGTTGCCCCTGGATCGGCTGATCCAGGAGACAGCTCCACACGTCAAAGGGCGGAATAATCCCTGTACACCGAAGTAAGAAGAACACAGAGAAGCAGACGGCAGCAAGGGAGGAGGTGAAATAGCGCTCCTCTCTGTTCATGTGACGTGCCAAGTCCATCCATCCATCCATCCATTTTCTGCCGCTTATCCGGGGCCGGGTCGCGGAGGCAACTCTGCTCAGACTTCCCTCACCCCAGACACTTCCTCCAGCTCTTCCGGTGGGACCCCAAGGCGTTCCCAGGCCAGCCGAGAGACAGGGCAACTCCAGAGAGAGAGGGCAACTCCAGAGCAGTGGAGTATCCAGCCCCCGTCGAGGAGCTGGGTTCCGGAGTCCGGTATCTCTCAGCCTCCTTCACAAGCTCGGGCTACTTCCCCCCAGCGAGGTCACATTCCATGTCCCAATAGCCAGATTCTGTGGCCGGGGATCGGGTCGTCGAGGCCTCTGCCGTCGACTGCCCCCCAATCCACAATGCACCCGACCCCTACGGCAGCCTCTGTAGGTGGTGGGCCCACAGGAGGGGCAAGTCCCCCGACAACATAGCTCCGAGGGTCATTCGGGTGCTCAAACTCCCCCACCACGACAAGGTTGCAGTTCAAGGGGGAGTCACCACCGTTTAAAAGTTTTGTATGTTGCTATTTGAGTATATGATTGTTGATTTTGCTTACATATGACCTCTATTATACGAAGAGTGCCTCATACTGTATTGACACTAATTATTGACCTCTGGGGTCAGAGGTCAAAAGGGGAATTGAAGGAATATAGTGGTTGAACATTTGTTTTCTGTGTGACAACTGGACATATTGTATTCAGTTGTGTTTCTACACTACTGGGGTTTCTCCCACTGCCCAAGTTGGGAAAACACAGCTATAAATCCATGTTCAGGGACATTCCAAGTTGGTTGGCGATGTCTCCTCAGTGCTCTACTTGCAAAAACATGGTCAAGGTAAGATTGGATCAACAGATAAGAGGTCAGAGGTCACTTTGTCCCACAGAACGTCAAGCTCTGAGAAGAACCAGTTTGAAGCAGTTTTGGGAACAAAGGAATAGCAAATTCACTATAGCAACGCATACATCACGAGGAACCGACCAATGTGAGGTTGAGGTGGTGTATGCAAATGTATAAATATGAACCACGTGTTGCAGTTGTGCCCTTCTTCATTGTAAACCTGGCCTGCACACTTGGGTCTGCAAGGAAGAACGGTCTGAGCTTGTATTATGTAATCTGATATATGTATTTTTGTAATCTCTTGTTTGTGTGATTATTAAATTCACTATTGAAGAAATTAACTCTGTTCCTGCCTCTCCCGGATCAAACGAACAAGCAGGAATTCAGGGGAACACAGGAACGAATTCCAACACTAAGCATCTCTACCTAAAGTCAGTAACACGATTTCTCTAGATTAAACCAGTCTGAGATGCTATATCTAAAGACAGTAACGGGATTGATTTTTTTAATTTTTTTTATTAAACCAGCCTGAGCAGCTCCATCTAGAGACAGTAACGTGATTTTCTAAATCAAACCAGCCTGAGCAGCACCATCTAGAGACAGTAACGTGATTTTCTAAATCAAACCAGCCTGATCAGCTCTATCTAAAGACAGTAATGTGATTTTCTAGATCAAACCAGCCTGATCACCTCTATCTTAAGAAAATAACATGATTTTTTCTCAATTAAACCAGCCTGAGCAGCTCTATCTTAAAGGAGTACAGTAGGATTTTCCCGAATTT
This sequence comes from Blennius ocellaris, assembly GCF_963422515.1. Taxonomy (NCBI): domain Eukaryota; kingdom Metazoa; phylum Chordata; class Actinopteri; order Blenniiformes; family Blenniidae; genus Blennius; species Blennius ocellaris. The sequence continues at coordinate 703,074 of NW_027661958.1, read as the reverse complement.
TAGGAAAGAACCGCCCTCTCCACCTTTTGAAAAATGCACGCAAAGCTCTACCTGCTCCCGAGATGGAACGCCTACTAAAACGTGTGCGAGAGACATGAACGAGCCCAGTTCTCCTCGTGCACACACTGTTTACAAGTCACAAGTCAGCATCGACACGATTTTCCTCGATTAAACCATGGTCCAAGTGGAGGAACGTGGGAGCAGCGCTTCAAAGGGTTGAGTGGAAATCTCCACCAACGGCTGATCCCACGTTTCATCGGGCTCATCCATCCCTCCGGACAGGGCCTCACAGCCAGAGACAGGTGAGCCGTTTAGGGACTATTCAGTAACAAGAACTTAGAGCTGTGATTTCACTTGTATATAAGTTAAAGATGTAAAGCAAAGTTGGACTCTTCAGGTGATGAAATATACATTAAATGTCCACCAATGACTGTTGAGATGGTTGATCATTTAGTTTTAAACGTAGTAAACATAGAAAATACTTTGGCTGGTTATTGTGATTAAATTAAATTACATCTCACAACAAAACATGCTTTTAAAATAACAAAGACATTTGATCCAAATTACATTGAATTTAATACAAGAGACCCATTCTACAAAACAAACCTTTCCTCCTGCAATTAGCCTTTCAATACCACCTCACTCCGTGTGTGTTGTCCTCACAATCAATCAAAGTGATCTGGTGTCTCCTGGTGTTGATCTTAAGAGTCTCTCAACTTGTGGAACCTGTGCATTGAACACTTTTCTTTTGTCTACAGTGTGTTGTGGGAATCTCCCAGAACCTGTATCTCGCCCACCTTGCTGCTCCTCCTGTCACCTGCAGTACAAGGTGATTTCGTCTGTCCACTTCTGGCTCTAAAGACTCTTCTGGCTGTTTGTACCTACATGAACATCATTACATGCAGCTTGTTTACCAGAGCTTTACTTCAAGTCATTGCACAGCTAGAAAACTTTAGTTTAGTAAGTCTCAGTAAGGTCTGAGTGTGTATCACATGTTTAGGTGCAACCAGGGTTGGGTAGTCATGGAATACATGTAACAGTGTTACATAATTAGGATACAAAAAACATATAACTGTTACAGTACATAAAAAAATGTGTAATCTCGTTACAGGTATGCTCGATAAAAACTGGGATTACTGAGCAGGATTACAGTAGAAATCAGATGGAATAAACTAGAAATGCAGCTGTCACATGCGCCATGCACTGGCATTGCGACACTTCCCGACGCTTTCAGGCTGACAATCCATGCTTTGCCATGGATTCTGCAGACAGTTGCTTTCATCACTATGTTTTAAAGTCGGAGAAATCTCTTAACCTCTCTGTACAATGCAAACTATGTCTCCCAGCCGTGAAAGTGCTGTGAACGTCCAGGAACTGGACATCTCACCTGAAGAAACATAGAAACATAAAACCTGCTCACTTTCACTGATACACACATGGACTCTGTTTACTAGTTTTATTAGCTCGTAACATGCTTCCTACCTGTTCTCAATACGTTTAGAGGCTCTTGTGTTTTAGGGATTAATTGGGGCGACACGTGCCATCACTTTTTTCTTTTTACTCAATGAGTGATTCATGCTGCCAGATACAGCCTCTCATCAAACATTCACATTTATTCCGGAAAAAAACCAACATTAAAACTAATGAGGAAACGGGGCGAGAGAGAGAGAGAGAGAGAGAGAGAGAGAGAGAGAGAGAGAGAGAGAGAGAGAGAGAGAGAGCGAGAGAGAGAGAGAGAGAGAGAGAGAGTTTTAGAAAAGAAGGGCACATTTTCTTGAATAGAAATTGAAAGCTTTATTTGTATTGTGGTTTTGATTCTCTAAAAAAAAAAAATCAATATTAGACACCTGATTGGTTACTGAGTTTTGATAGTTCAAAACTTGTTAAGTGCAATTTGTGTCTGCTGTGTATAAGATGTGTCAATACACTGAGCAGATGACACTTTCTATTCTTTCTTGTCATTTTTTTATGTTTTATTATGGCCAGGCAAGAGTAGAGGCACGGCTTTTCAGAGGTTGATGGACTCTGTGCTGCGCGACCTCGCTTTCGTTTCTGTTTACCTGGACGACATCTTGGCTAGTTCTTCAGTTGAGGAGCATTTTTCACACCTAAAGCAAGTTTTTCAGCGCCTTGAGCAGGGGTGGGCAATTATTTTTCCGAAGGGGCCAAATGAGAAGCAGAAAATATTGTGGAGGGCCTTGCCAAAAGTTTAAACTCTATTCTGCATATGAATTTTATTTCTAAATTGAAAGTAGTGAATGGCATTGTTTACACATGCTGGTAAGTGTCTGTGTTATTATTAGGTAAAGAGAAAGTGAGGGTTATTTTAACAAAAAATGTTTTTATTCAGTGCAGTTATTCAAAACAATTGTAAACATGAAACATTTGTAACTCTTTTTTGAATTACATTAACCAAAAACACTTTTTTCTATTAAGACATCACAATGTCTTTGTATGCCAAATATCATTAACAAGATATGTCACATTATGATTGTCAAACTGCCAAGCTGTGCAGACAAAAAGTAATAGTGAACACACATTTGGGTATTTTCTTGTTCAGTGAGAGAAATCTAGCCTTTGCTGCCCTTTAACGAGTGCATCAAAGTCAGGTTGAATGTCTGAGGTGGAGATGCGAAGCACAGCTGACAGATGATCATCAGTAAGAGAGGATCTGAACCTGGATTTGGTAAACTTCATTACTGAGAATGTTTGTTCACATATGTAGGTAGATCCAAACAGAACCCACATCTTCTGAGCATGTCTACTCATGTTTGGAAAGTTCTCCTCCTTAAGAGATGAGTAGAACTCCAGCAGTGATGCTGACTTAAAGTGCTCTGCCAGTACTGTGTTAGACTGCAGGTCAATGAGCTCCAGCTGAACATCACTGGGTGCATCATCTACTCTGCAGGCAAAGGGAGAGGAAACCAGGTGCATGTCATCCTCAATGTTTTTACAATCATCAAATCGCCTTAAAAACTCACCATGCAAATCTCCTAACATGGATGAGTACCTGCAGAGATGATTAGCTGATGGTCTGACTTCTTTATGGGTTTGCATGTGAGTGAGAGTGTTGTTCTGTAGTTGACTTGAAAGAAACAGCAACTTTCTCATAAAAGCCTTCACCAGGTTATGCATGTCATGAACGAAAAGGCCCTTGCCTTGCAGTTTAGTGCTCAGTTCATTCATCAGTGCCGTCACATCAACAGCAAATGCAAAATATGCCATCCAGTTCATATCTGAAAGCTCGGGGATGTTTTTGCCTTTCATCTCACAAAACTCTTGAATCTCTGTTTTCAGGTCCCAAAATCTTTTGAGCACTTTGCCCGGACTGAGCCATCTGACAGCTGTGTGGTACATGATGTCACCATGTTCATTCTCATGCTCCTCTAAAAGTGCAACAAACTGCCTGTGATTTAATGCTCGTGCCCTGATAAAGTTAACCGTTTTTGTTACAACATCAATAACATGGTTAAGTTTTAGCACAGACCTGCACAGTACATGCTGATGTATAATACAATGTATCAACACTAAATGATGCTCTGTGCCGAGTTCAGTCACTTTATCTTGGATCTGTTTCAAAAGTCCGACATGTTTTCCTGTCATATTCGGACAACCATCAGTAGTGACGCCTACCAGTTTGTCCCATTTCAGTCCAAGCTTGACCATGCATGCATCGACCTCCTTGAACAGATCACTTCCCGTTGTCGTTCCTTTTATTGACCTCAATGCTGCCAGCTCCTCCGTAATCTTGAAGTCCTGCCTTATTCCCCGGAGAAACACCAGTAACTGGGCAGTGTCACGGACACCACAGCTCTCACTGAAAGCCAAAGAGAAAAAGTCAAAACTTTCAACTCCACTTTTGAGCTGACATTCGAGATTCTCCGCGATTCCTTCCACCCTTCTGGTGACGGTTCGCCTGGACAGCGGGACTTTTTCAAATGCTTCTTTATTCTCAGGGCATATTAGCGCGGCAGAGTCCACCAAGCACTCTTTCACAAACTCGCCATCCGAGAGCGGCTTGCTGTTTTTAGCGATTTTGTGGGATATGACGAAGCTGGTCTTGGTCGCTGCATCCCGGGCTGTGTGTAGTTTGCTAAAACAGCCTTGTTGTTTTGCTAGCTTTGCTAGCAAGTCTTCTGATATTCGCGCTCTCTCAGCCTCCGCCAAGTGTCTGTATTTCTCCGCGTGTTTTGTCTCATAATGCTGACTCACATTGTACTCCTTAAACACGGCGACGTGTTCTCCACAAACTAAACAGACGGGTTTACCACCGACTTCAGTAAACAAATATTTAGTGCTCCAAATCTTCTTGAAATTTCGGCCTTCAGCATCCACCTTTCTTTTCTTGACGTGCCCGTACATCATTGAGGGGCGACAATGACCGCTAATCACATGCACTGATTGACTTGTTTTACGGGTTACGTATATGACGTACGTAGGTTACGTACACTGTACATAAATAAACAGGCTTCAAAGTAAAAGCATTTCCGTTTTAGTTTATAGAGCCGATGGTTTTAGTCCACACATTAAAATTCGAAAGAAGCTTTTGTTTTCTTAATTCTAAGCAACCTTTCGCGGGCCGGTCAGAATCGGGTCACGGGCCGCATTTGGCCCGCGGGCCTTAAAATGCCCAGGTCTGGCCTTGAGGAACATGGCCTAATTGTCAACCCGTCTAAGTGCCAGTTTGGTCTGCCTGTGATTGACTTTTTGGGTCATCGTATTTCAACTCAGGGTGCCATTCCATTGCCTTCTAAGGTGCAAGCGGTGACAGATTTCCCTCGTCCAGCCTCGGTTAAGGCCCTGCAGGAGTTTTTGGGCATGATTAATTTCTGCAACCTTTCATATTGAGATTACAACTATATACCAAATAAAGGTTTTATCAGCTCTATCAATTACAATGGTCAAATTGTCTCAATGGCTACAGACAGAAAATCGTGGATTTAAATCCACCTGGAGGTGTTTGTGGAATTGACTTGTGTGTGCATGTGTTTCCTCAGGGTTCTCTGGTTTTCTTCCATAGTCCAATTAAATGCATGTTAATGGTAATACTAAACTGACTCTCTGTGTATGTCCCGTGGTAGACTGATGACGTGTTCTGTTTCTTTTGAAACGTATTTTCAGTGACGTCCAGACAAGACGTCAATATAATGTTCAGGAAAGACGTCTCAAAAAACTTTCATTCAGGCTCTTCTGAGGAAGTCTTCTGGATGTCTAGAGACATCGTCTTTAGTTGTGTTCTGGACCTACATGTTGACACAAAGAACAGTGGCTGTGTAAAACACATTGGTTACTGTGGAACTGTGCTGTGTATTCATCAACAACATCTCACATGTTGGAAGATAAACAAGAGCACGGAGCAACATTTTATCAAAAATAATTTATTTATGAAAAATTATTCATTAGAATAAATTGGTTATTTATCAAATAATAATGACATTGGGCCACCACCAGCTAAACTGGAAATAGTTAATGCCAAAAAAAGTGTTATTTAAATTGATTTATGTTTCTCTTTAGATATAACAATCTTGAATAACAGGGAAGGTGTGAGATTGGAGCGCAGGCTGTTTCAAACCAGTGAACCAGGACCGCTTGACCCCGTCAGCTAGAAAGGGTATGTACTGGGTTTCAGAAGATGGCAGTGCCTCGAAGTCAGTGGGGACGCGCACTGGGTGGATGTCTGTGACTCCCCCCCCCCCCTTTTGTGCGAGTCCCTTGCGAAGATCGTGTGAGGAGGGAGACCTCCTCATACAAATGCATCTCCTTGTTTCTGTTGTGGTAAAGTGCGAGCCTCAGCAGAGCGTTGCTCGGTCTTTGACTTGAAGCCTGAATAAGGTTCTTCTGGTACAGACATGGTCTGTTTACCTGAAATGTCTGTATTCTCTGGTTGAGTCATTGGAGCGTGCACAACCATGTCACCTTCGGTGCTCGGTTTTGTACCCTGAAGAACCTGTTCAAGGTTAACATGGTGAGCGCTGGTGATGGTTTTGGTTGTGGAAATGAGGAGAGTTGTGTCATGCGTGTCGTCGCTGGTGAGGGACGAAGGCAGATTGTCAATGAGATGAGAATTAGTTCAAGATTGTGGAATGAACTGTCAGTTAACATCTCTAAAGGTGGAAATGCGGTCACTTTAATCTGACCAGGTGTCAGATTTTGGACCCGTGGGTTGGCTGAACGATTGCTGTTCGAAGCTGGGTGGCCTAGTTCTTAGCCAATGGGAGTCGGGCTGACGACTTGGGACCAAAGGCGCCGTTTGGTGGCAGCGAGTCGGTTTAGGATGTCCTGACCAATAAGCAGTTCTTCTGTGTCCAGATCAGTGACGTGGATGGGATGCGTCGCTGACATGTCCTGGAAAGCTGTTGACCCAGACACATTGAGTGATGTGGTGCAAGTCCTGAGTGAAGCCTCGGTTGTTTATGCTACACTCTTCCACCTGAAGTGGCTTTCCTTAAGTGGCATGCGCAAGCGTGGTTCTAGCAACCCGTGCGAAGGTGTCTGAACACATGAGGGGGATTTCTGACCCAGTACCAAGCAGTGAGAGAGTGTCAACAACCCCTACCACCACTGAAGTGTATCTGTGGTTGGCATAGCCAAGATTACCCAAGAATGTCAAATGGGCCTCTTTCACCTCCTGGATCTCCTCCTCCTGCCAAAATGAACTTTGTGTGCGGAGGGGAGGGGCCAAGTCATGCGGTCAGGGGGAGCCAGGTCCCTTCTTACCAGGCGGGTTCAGGTGCTGCTTCACCACTCTGATGCAGGTTTTAATCCACTGTGGGACATCTGCATCCCAGTTGTTTTGAGTCTGACCTCAGCCTCGGTATTTAGACTTACCTCTCCTCACCTGAGACCTCAGGACACCTGCATCACCATCATAGTTTTCACCTGAACGGTGGTGCAGCTCCCACACCATCTGCGCATGTTTGCGGAGGTCTTTCATGGTGGGGTTTTTGGTCCTGCAGAAAAGGGCGACATCGATCCACACACTGTTGTGGAGGTTGTTAACGAAGAGGGACTTAAAAGTCTGGTCTTTGTCCAATCCTGGTGCATTGTGGCCTTGGAAGTAGGCAGCCCTTAGGCACCTATAAATACTATCTGGTAGTCTCCGCCCCCTTTTGAGTGATTGTTAATGCACCAAAGTTTGCAGAGGCAGGATCATTGTGCAGATGATCCTGCTTCCCTAAGCGCATGACAGAGGGCTGAGTAATGGTCTCTGATGGCAGATGGGAGGGACTCTATGTAAACATGGACACTCCTGGATGTCATCTTCCAGAGAAGCGTAAGCTTCTCTCGGGACGAAGGATGAGGCAGGTTGAAGAGGCAGCGTTCAACCTCCACCAGGTTGTCCGCTACACGAATCTCCAGGTTGTTTGGTTCGAACTGCTCTATGTCCTCTGCAAGGGACTCAAGCTGGCTGGTCCAAAGACCAGGTACCCTTGGGATATCGGAATGGTCAGAGTCATCTGAGCTAGAACATCCTGGTTCTCTCCGGTGGAGAGAGTGAGGGAGCTGATAGCACTGTCAGGTGCTGGAAAATGACAATGTTCCTTCTCCTGAAAAGGAGTGAAAGAGCTGCGAGACCACGTGGTGGTGCGGCTGAGAGCACTGATATCCATCAGTGTGTCATAGCAACTCGCTGTTGAGGTTTCTTCTCTCCTGTGTAGACAGGCATAGAAGACCGGCGACAACAACCTTCAACTGGGTCATGTGGCTACCGAGGTATCTTTGCTCTGAGCACGCAGTGTCTCTGACGACTCATGGTAGGAGTCACGCAAAAGCTGTGTTTCGAAAAGTGCGAAAATGTTGTTAATGCACCTGTGGCTTTCACTTCTGTAGTCTATACAAATTGTAACCTCGCAACTGCAACACAGTGTTTTTAGCACCTTGGGTGAGCAATAGTTGTGTTAGTGTACATTTATCTGGGTAGATACTTGAATAGTGAAAGTACGAGTTTGTCCTAATAAAATTAAAACTTTTTTCGAAAAACATACTCAGTATCTCGTCTGAAGCATCTTTTCGGCCACAACTGATGAAAAGACCATAACAGTCAAATCCAGCATAATAAAAGAGGTTGAAACTGCTTTAACCTTATAAACACTTCATGTTTAAACTTGAATTGAAAAAGTACTAGTTTGTTCTAATGAAATAAAAACTTTATTCCAAAATCACTCTATATCCCGTGAGGAGCATCATTTCGGCCACTACTGATGAAATGAAAATAGCAGTTACTCCACTAAATAAAACTGGTTGAAACTGCTTGAACCTGATAAACACATCATTTAACCTTGAATTGAGAAAGTACTAGTTTGTTCTAATGAAATAAAAACTTTATTCCAAAATCACTCTATATCCCGTGTGGAGCATCATTTCGGCCACTACTGATGAAATGAAAATAGCAGTTACTCCACTAAATAAAACTGGTTGAAACTGCTTGAACCTGATAAACACATCATTTAACCTTGAATTGAGAAAGTACTAGTTTGTTCTAATGAAATAAAAACTTTATTCCAAAATCACTCTATATCCCGTGAGGAGCATCATTTCGGCCACTACTGATGAAATGAAAATAGCAGTTACTCCACTAAATAAAACTGGTTGAAACTGCTTGAACCTGATAAACACATCATTTAAACTTGAATTGAGAAAGTACTAGTTTGTTCTAATGAAATAAAAACTTTATTCCAAAATCACTCTATATCCCGTGAGGAGCATCATTTCGGCCACTACTGATGAAATGAAAATAGCAGTTACTCCACTAAATAAAACTGGTTGAAACTGCTTGAACCTGATAAACACATCATTTAACCTTGAATTGAGAAAGTACTAGTTTGTTCTAATGAAATAAAAACTTTATTCCAAAATTACTCTATATCCCGTGTGGAGCATCATTTCGGCCACTCCTTATGAAATGAAAATAGCAGTTACTCCACTAAATAAAACTGGTTGAAACTGCTTGAACCTGATAAACACATCATTTAACCTTGAATTGAGAAAGTACTAGTTTGTTCTAATGAAATAAAAACTTTCTTCCAAAATTACTCTATATCCCGTGTGGAGCATCATTTCGGCCACTCCTTATGAAATGAAAATAGCAGTTACTCCACTAAATATAATTGGTTGAAAGTACTTGCGACTGCTAACTCCATCATGTTTAAACTTGAATTGAGAAACTACTAGTTTGTTCTAATGAAATAAAAACTTTATTCCCAAATCACTCTATATCCCGTGAGGAGCATCATTTCGGCCACTACTGATGAAATGAAAATAGCAGTTACTCCACTAAATAAAACTGGTTGAAACTGCTTGAACCTGATAAACACATCATTTAAAAGTTGAATAGTGAGAGTTTAGTATGTTTCGTGAAATACAAACTTTATTCTAAAAACACACTCAGTATCTCGTCTGAAGCATTTTTTCGGCCACAACTGATGAGAAGACCATAAGCAGTCATATCCAGCATAATGAAACTGCTTAAACCTGATAAACACTTCATGTTTAAACTTGAATAGTGAAAGTACGACTATGGTCTAGTAAAATACAAACTTTATTCTAAAAACCAACTCTCAAGCTCCTCATCCTATCTCTAAGGGTGCGCTCAGCCACCCTACGCAGGAAGCTCACTTCAACCGCTTGTATCCGGGATCTCGTTCTTTCGGTCATGACCCATAGTTCATGGCTGTGGTGGAGGCAATAACTCGGGTCTGGGAGGAGTTTGGAGAGGCCATGGAAGAGGACTTTCGGTCTGCCCCGAGGAAATTCTGGCAAACCGACTCCATGCTCCAGGAGCATGGAGTCCGGGGCCCTTCATCCCTGCAACATCGCGTGATGCGGGGACGGTACCTCTGGACAGGCAGAATGGGGTCGTGGTCCCTCTCTTCAAGGAGGGGGATCGGAGGGTGTGTTCCAACTACAGAGGGATCACACTCCTCAGCCTCCCCAGGAAAGTCTATTCCAGTGTACTGGAGTGGAGGGTCCGGCCGTTAGTCAAACCTTGGATCCAAGAGGAATAATGCGGTTTTCATTCTGGTCGTGGAACACTGGACCAGCTCTATACCCTCCACCAGCTGCTTGAGGGTTCATGGGAGTTTGCCCAACCAGTCCACATGTGTTTTCTGGATCTTGAGAAGGCGTTCGACCGCGTCCCCTGAGACATCCTGTGGGGGGGTGCTCCGGGAGCATGGAGTCCGGGGCCCTTTGTTAAGCGCTGTTCGGTCTTTGTATTCCCGGAACAGGAGTTTGGTTTGCATTGGCGGCAATAAGTCGGACCTGTTTGCAGTGGTTTCACCTGATCCGCCAGTGGCAGACAGAAAAAAGCATTAGCCAAATCTATACAAGAGAAAAATCTATGTTCAGGGGAGAGATGTGACAATGCAGTTTTGAGATGTCTGGAATCTCATTTCTCTGCACATGTTGCTGGGACCGGCAGCCAGGGGGGACTCGGCTGAGATCCTCAACACCAGCCCCTGGGTACTTCTCAGCGTGATAAAGAGGAAGTGGTCCGAGCCCAGGTGAACGGGTCGATTTAAGGTCGTCGAGAGGACGTCTCACGCTGTTCGGCTGAGTGACAAAGGCTCCCCAGGAAAGTCTATTCCAGGGTACTGGAGAGGAGGGTCCGGCCGTTAGTCGAACCCTGGATAAAAGAGGAACAATGCGGTGCCATCTGTCGCAGTGTACTCTGGCGGGAGAACCACATCGCACTCTTCAGGAGACCTCCATCCATCTGAAGCAAGTTGCCCCTGGATCGGCTGATCCAGGAGACAGCTCCACACGTCAAAGGGCGGAATAATCCCTGTACACCGAAGTAAGAAGAACACAGAGAAGTAGACGACAGCAAGGGAGGAGGTGAAATAGCGCTCCTCTCTGTTCATGTGACGTGCCAAGTCCATCCATCCATCCATCCATTTTCTGCCGCTTATCCGGGGCCGCGTCGCGGAGGCAACTCTGCTCAGACTTCCCTCACCCCAGACACTTCCTCCAGCTCTTCCGGTGGCACCCCAAGGCGTTCCCAGGCCAGCCGAGAGACAGGGCAACTCCAGAGAGAGAGGGCAACTCCAGAGCAGTGGAGTATCCAGCCCCCGTCGAGGAGCTGGGTTCCGGAGTCCAAGCTGTAAGTGGAGGCGAGCCCGACTATATCTAGACGGTATCTCTCAGCCTCCCTCACAAGCTCGGGCTCCTTCCCCCCCAGCGAGGTCACATTCCATGTCCCAATAGCCAGATTCTGTGGCCGGGGATCGGGTCGTCGAGGCCTCTGCCGTCGACTGCCCCCCAATCCACAATGCACCCAACCCCTACGGCAGCCTCTGTAGGTGGTGGGCCCACAGGAGGGGCAAGTCCCCCGACAACATAGCTCCGAGGGTCATTCGGGTGCTCAAACTCCCCCACCACGACAAGGTTGCAGTTCAAGGGGGAGTCACCACCGTTTAAAAGTTTTGTATGTTGCTATTTGAGTATATGATTGTTGATTTTGCTTACATATGACCTCTATTATACGAAGAGTGCCTCATACTGTATTGACACTAATTATTGACCTCTGGGGTCAGAGGTCAAAAGGGGAATTGAAGGAATATAGTGGTTGAACATTTGTTTTCTGTGTGACAACTGGACATATTGTATTCAGTTGTGTTTCTACACTACTGGGGTTTCTCCCACTGCCCAAGTTGGGAAAACACAGCTATAAATCCATGTTCAGGGACATTCCAAGTTGGTTGGCGATGTCTCCTCAGTGCTCTACTTGCAAAAACATGGTCAAGGTAAGATTGGATCAACAGATAAGAGGTCACTTTGTCCCACAGAACGTCAAGCTCTGAGAAGAACCAGTTTGAAGCAGTTTTGGGAACAAAGGAATAGCAAATTCACTATAGCAACGCATACATCATGAGGAACCGACCAATGTGAGGTTGAGGTGGTGTATGCAAATGTATAAATATGAACCACGTGTTGCAGTTGTGCCCTTCTTCATTGTAAACCTGGCCTGCACACTTGGGTCTGCAAGGAAGAATGGTCTGAGCTCGTATTATGTAATCTGATATATGTATTTTTGTAATCTCTTGTTTGTGTGATTATTAAATTCACTATTGAAGAAATTAACTCTGTTCCTGCCTCTCCCGGATCAAACGAACAAGCAGGAATTCAGGGGAACACAGGAACGAATTCCAACACTAAGCATCTCTACCTAAAGTCAGTTTTTTTTTTTTTTATTAAACCAGCCTGAGCAGCTCCATCTAGAGACAGTAACGTGATTTTCTAAATCAAACCAGCCTGAGCAGCACCATCTAGAGACAGTAACGTGATTTTCTAAATCAAACCAGCCTGATCAGCTCTATCTAAAGACAGTAATGTGATTTTCTAGATCAAACCAGCCTGATCAGCTCTATCTAAAGGCAGTAACACAATTTGTCTAGATTAAACCAGCCTGAGCAGCTCTATCTTAAGAAAATAACATGATTTTTTTCTCAATTAAACCAGCCTGAGCAGCTCTATCTTAAAGGAGTACAGTAGGATTTTCCCGAATTTTAGGAAAGAACCGCCCTCTCCACCTTTTGAAAAATGCACGCAAAGCTCTACCTGCTCCCGAGATGGAACGCCTACTAAAACGTGTGCGAGAGACATGAACGAGCCCAGTTCTCCTCGTGCACGCACTGTTTACAAGTCACAAGTCAGCATCGCTTACACAAGCTCACTTTACAAGAAGATTTGAACTTTTTCCACTAATCAACCCTGGAAAGTTACAATATAGACATAGATAACTTTTACTGGAAGTGATTTGAAATGGATTTCTCCAAATAGAATGCCAAACTTTACCTGTCGAGTAGAAACTTCGCGACTGAAGCATCAGTGGGAAGCCCAACCTGGGCTTTCAGCGCACGCCATCGTGTGAAAGAATCTCCCAAAAACACTCTGGTCTTGTTTCTCTCTTCCGAAGCCTTTCTCTTCTTCTCATACACTTCGAAGACACTTTTTCTCTTTTGCGACCCTCTGCCATTTTTAAAGTACCCGGTGAGAACTGCGAGCTCGCTGAAGGCGTAGCTCACCATATACACCTGAAAGCGCGCATGCGCAGAAAGTGAAAACTAATAGATCCACGCTACCTGGGGACGAGCACATACGACGGCCTTGCGTAATATATCACCAGAATGATTGACAGTTGGGAGTACCAATAGTCTTGATGATCCACCCGGAAAAAGAAAATCCTCCTGTACACCTTTAAGACAGTAACATGATTTTACTTGATTAAACCAGCCTGAGAAGCTCTATCTTAAAAAAGTACACTCAAAAATGAAATGACAGAATTGTTTTTTCAGTGTGACATGATTTTCCTCGATTAAACCATGATCCAAGTGGAGGAACGTGGGAGCAGCGCTTCAAAGGGTTGAGTGGAACTCTCCACCAACGGCTGATCCCACGTTTCATCGGGCTCATCCATCCCTCCGGACAGGGCCTCACAGCCAGAGACAGGTGAGCCGTTTAGGGACTATTCAGTAACAAGAACTTAGAGCTGTGATTTCACTTGTATATAAGTTAAAGATGTAAAGCAAAGTTGGACTCATCAGGTGATGAAATATACATTAAATGTCCACCAATGACTGTTGAGATGGTTGATCATTTAGTTTTAAACGTAGTAAACATAGAAAATACTTTGGCTGGTTATTGTGATTAAATTAAATTACATCTCACAACAAAACATGCTTTTAAAATAACAAAGACATTTGATCCAAATTACATTGAATTTAATACAAGAGACCCATTCTACAAAACAAACCTTTCCTCCTGCAATTAGCCTTTCAATACCACCTCACTCCGTGTGTGTTGTCCTCACAATCAATCAAAGTGATCTGGTGTCTCCTGGTGTTGATCTTAAGAGTCTCTCAACTTGTGGAGCCTGTGCATTTAACACTTTTCTTTTGTCTACAGTGTGTTGTGGGAATCTCCCAGAACCTGTATCTCACCCACCTTGCTGCTCCTCCTGTCACCTGCAGTACAAGGTGATTTCGTCTGTCCACTTCTGGCTCTAAAGACTCTTCTGGCTGTTTGTACCTACATGAACATCATTACATGCAGCTTGTTTACCAGAGCTTTACTTCAAGTCATTGCACAGCTAGAAAACTTTAGTTTAGTAAGTCTCAGTAAGGTCTGAGTGTGTATCACATGTTTAGGTGCAACCAGGGTTGGGTAGTCATGGAATACATGTAACAGTGTTACATAATTAGGATACAAAAAACATATAACTGTAATCTGTTACAGTACATAAAAAAATGTGTAATCTCGTTACAGGTATGCTCGATAAAAACTGGGATTACTGAGCAGGATTACAGTAGAAATCAGATGGAATAAACTAGAAATGCAGCTGTCACATGCGCCATGCACTGGCATTGCGACACTTCCCGACGCTTTCAGGCTGACAATCCATGCTTTGCCATGGATTCTGCAGACAGTTGCTTTCATCACTATGTTTTAAAGTCGGAGAAATCTCTTAACCTCTCTGTACAATGCAAACTATGTCTCCCAGCCGTGAAAGTGCTGTGAACGTCCAGGAACTGGACATCTCACCTGAAGAAACATAGAAACATAAAACCTGCTCACTTTCACTGATACACACATGGACTCTGTTTACTAGTTTTATTAGCTCGTAACATGCTTCCTACCTGTTCTCAATACGTTTAGAGGCTCTTGTGTTTTAGGGATTAATTGGGGCGACACGTGCCATCACTTTTTTCTTTTTACTCAATGAGTGATTCATGCTGCCAGATACAGCCTCTCATCAAACATTCACATTTATTCCGGAAAAAAACCAACATTAAAACTAATGAGGAAACGGGGCGAGAGAGAGAGAGAGAGAGAGAGAGAGAGAGAGAGAGAGAGAGAGAGAGAGAGAGCGAGAGAGAGAGAGAGAGAGAGAGAGAGTTTTAGAAAAGATGGGCACATTTTCTTGAATAGAAATTGAAAGCTTTATTTGTATTGTGGTTTTGATTCTCTAAAAAAAAAAAATCAATGTTAGACACCTGATTGGTTACTGAGTTTTGATAGTTCAAAACTTGTTAAGTGCAATTTGTGTCTGCTGTGTATAAGATGTGTCAATACACTGAGCAGATGACACTTTCTATTCTTGTCATTTTTTTATGTTTTATTATGGCCAGGCAAGAGTAGAGGCACGGCTTTTCAGAGGTTGATGGACTCTGTGCTGCGCGACCTCGCTTTCGTTTCTGTTTACCTGGACGACATCTTGGCTAGTTCTTCAGTTGAGGAGCATTTTTCACACCTAAAGCAAGTTTTTCAGCGCCTTGAGCAGGGGTGGGCAATTATTTTTCCGAAGGGGCCAAATGAGAAGCAGAAAATATTGTGGAGGGCCTTGCCAAAAGTTTAAACTCTATTCTGCATATGAATTTTATTTCTAAATTGAAAGCAGTGAATGGCATTGTTTACACATGCTGGTAAGTGTCTGTGTTATTATTAGGTAAAGAGAAAGTGAGGGTTATTTTAACAAAAAATGTTTTTATTCAGTGCAGTTATTCAAAACAATTGTAAACATGAAACATTTGTAACTCTTTTTTGAATTACATTAACCAAAAACACTTTTTTCTATTAAGACATCACAATGTCTTTGTATGCCAAATATCATTAACAAGATATGTCACATTATGATTGTCAAACTGCCAAGCTGTGCAGACAAAAAGTAATAGTGAACACACATTTGGGTATTTTCTTGTTCAGTGAGAGAAATCTAGCCTTTGCTGCCCTTTAACGAGTGCATCAAAGTCAGGTTGAATGTCTGAGGTGGAGATGCGAAGCACAGCTGACAGATGATCATCAGTAAGAGAGGATCTGAACCTGGATTTGGTAAACTTCATTACTGAGAATGTTTGTTCACATATGTAGGTAGATCCAAACAGAACCCACATCTTCTGAGCATGTCTCCTCATGTTTGGAAAGTTCTCCTCCTTAAGAGATGAGTAGAACTCCAGCAGTGATGCTGACTTAAAGTGCTCTGCCAGTACTGTGTTAGACTGCAGGTCAATGAGCTCCAGCTGAACATCACTGGGTGCATCATCTACTCTGCAGGCAAAGGGAGAGGAAACCAGGTGCATGTCATCCTCAATGTTTTTACAATCATCAAATCGCCTTAAAAACTCACCATGCAAATCTCCTAACATGGATGAGTACCTGCAGAGATGATTAGCTGATGGTCTGACTTCTTTAAGGGTTTGCATGTGAGTGAGAGTGTTGTTCTGTAGTTGACTTGAAAGAAACAGCAACTTTCTCATAAAAGCCTTCACCAGGTTATGCATGTCATGAACGAAAAGGCCCTTGCCTTGCAGTTTAGTGCTCAGTTCATTCATCAGTGCCGTCACATCAACAGCAAATGCAAAATCTGCCATCCAGTTCATATCTGAAAGCTCGGGGATGTTTTTGCCTTTCATCTCACAAAACTCTTGAATCTCTGTTTTCAGGTCCCAAAATCTTTTGAGCACTTTGCCCGGACTGAGCCATCTGACAGCTGTGTGGTACATGATGTCACCATGTTCATTCTCATGCTCCTCTAAAAGTGCAACAAACTGCCTGTGATTTAATGCTCGTGCCCTGATAAAGTTAACCGTTTTTGTTACAACATCAATAACATGGTTAAGTTTTAGCACAGACCTGCACAGTACATGCTGATGTATAATACAATGTATCAACACTAAATGATGCTCTGTGCCGAGTTCAGTCACTTTATCTTGGATCTGTTTCAAAAGTCCGACATGTTTTCCTGTCATATTCGGACAACCATCAGTAGTGACGCCTACCAGTTTGTCCCATTTCAGTCCAAGCTTGACCATGCATGCATCGACCTCCTTGAACAGATCACTTCCCGTTGTCGTTCCTTTTATTGACCTCAATGCTGCCAGCTCCTCCGTAATCTTGAAGTCCTGCCTTATTCCCCGGAGAAACACCAGTAACTGGGCAGTGTCACGGACACCACAGCTCTCATCCAAAGCCAAAGAGAAAAAGTCAAAACTTTCAACTCCACTTTTGAGCTGACATTCGAGATTCTCCGCGATTCCTTCCACCCTTCTGGTGACGGTTCGCCTGGACAGCGGGACTTTTTCAAATGCTTCTTTATTCTCAGGGCATATTAGCGCGGCAGAGTCCACCAAGCACTCTTTCACAAACTCGCCATCCGAGAACGGCTTGCTGTTTTTAGCGATTTTGTGGGATATGACGAAGCTGGTCTTGGTCGCTGCATCCCGGGCTGTGTGTAGTTTGCTAAAACAGCCTTGTTGTTTTGCTAGCTTTGCTAGCAAGTCTTCTGATATTCGCGCTCTCTCAGCCTCCGCCAAGTGTCTGTATTTCTCCGCGTGTTTTGTCTCATAATGCTGACTCACATTGTACTCCTTAAACACGGCGACGTGTTCTCCACAAACTAAACAGACGGGTTTACCACCGACTTCAGTAAACAAATATTTAGTGCTCCAAATCTTCTTGAAATTTCGGCCTTCAGCATCCACCTTTCTTTTCTTGACGTGCCCGTACATCATTGAGGGGCGACAATGACCGCTAATCACATGCACTGATTGACTTGTTTTACGGGTTACGTATATGACGTACGTAGGTTACGTACACTGTACATAAATAAACAGGCTTCAAAGTAAAAGCATTTCCGTTTTAGTTTATAGAGCCGATGGTTTTAGTCCACACATTAAAATTCGAAAGAAGCTTTTGTTTTCTTAATTCTAAGCAACCTTTCGCGGGCCGGTCAGAATCGGGTCACGGGCCGCATTTGGCCCGCGGGCCTTAAAATGCCCAGGTCTGGCCTTGAGGAACATGGCCTAATTGTCAACCCTGCTAAGTGCCAGTTTGGTCTGCCTGTGATTGACTTTTTGGGTCATCGTATTTCAACTCAGGGTGCCATTCCATTGCCTTCTAAGGTGCAAGCGGTGACAGATTTCCCTCGTCCAGCCTCGGTTAAGGCCCTGCAGGAGTTTTTGGGCATGATTAATTTCTACAACCTTTCATATTGAGATTACAACTATATACCAAATAAAGGTTTTATCAGCTCTATCAATTACAATGGTCAAATTGTCTCAATGGCTACAGACAGAAAATCGTGGATTTAAATCCACCTGGAGGTGTTTGTGGAATTAACTTGTGTGTGCATGTGTTTCCTCAGGGTTCTCTGGTTTTCTTCCATAGTCCAATTAAATGCATGTTAATGGTAATACTAAACTGACTCTCTGTGTATGTCCCGTGGTAGACTGATGACGTGTTCTGTTTCTTTTGAAACGTATTTTCAGTGACGCCCAGACAAGACGTCAATATAATGTTCAGGAAAGACGTCTCAAAAAACTTTCATTCAGGCTCTTCTGAGGAAGTCTTCTGGATGTCTAGAGACATCGTCTTTAGTTGTGTTCTGGACCTACATGTTGACACAAAGAACAGTGGCTGTGTAAAACACATTGGTTACTGTGGAACTGTGCTGTGTATTCATCAACAACATCTCACATGTTGGAAGATAAACAAGAGCACGGAGCAACATTTTATCAAAAATAATTTATTTATGAAAAATTATTCATTAGAATAAATTGGTTATTTATCAAATAATAATGACATTGGGCCACCACCAGCTAAACTGGAAATAGTTAATGCCAAAAAAAGTGTTATTTAAATTGATTTATGTTTCTCTTTAGATATAACAATCTTGAATAACAGGGAAGGTGTGAGATTCGAGCGCAGGCTGTTTCAAACCAGTGAACCAGGACCGCTTGACCCCGTCAGCTAGAAAGGGTATGTACTGGGTTTCAGAAGATGGCAGTGCCTCGAAGTCAGTGGGGACGCGCACTGGGTGGATGTCTGTGACTCCCCCCCCCCCCCTTTTGTGCGAGTCCCTTGCGAAGATCGTGTGAGGAGGGAGACCTCCTCATACAAATGCATCTCCTTGTTTCTGTTGTGGTAAAGTGCGAGCCTCAGCAGAGCGTTGCTCGGTCTTTGACTCGAAGCCTGAATAAGGTTCTTCTGGTACAGACATGGTCTGTTTACCTGAAATGTCTGTATTCTCTGGTTGAGTCATTGGAGCGTGCACAACCATGTCACCTTCGGTGCTCGGTTTTGTACCCTGAAGAACCTGTTCAAGGTTAACATGGTGAGCGCTGGTGATGGTTTTGGTTGTGGAAATGAGGAGAGTTGTGTCATGCGTGTCATGCTGGTGAGGGACGAAGGCAGATTGTCAATGAGATGAGAATTAGTTCAAGATTGTGGAATGAACTGTCAGTTAACATCTCTAAAGGTGGAAATGCGGTCACTTTAATCTGACCAGGTGTCAGATAGGTGTCAGATTTTGGACCCGTGGGTTGGCTGAACGAATGCTGTTGGAAGCTGGGTGGCCTAGTTCTTAGCCAATGGGAGTCGGGCTGACGACTTGGGACCAAAGGCGCCGTTTGGTGGCAGCGAGTCGGTTTAGGATGTCCTGACCAATAAGCAGTTCTTCTGTGTCCAGATCAGTGACGTGGATGGGATGCGTCGCTGACATGTCCTGGAAAGCTGTTGACCCAGACACATTGAGTGATGTGGTGCAAGTCCTGAGTGAAGCCTCGGTTGTTTATGCTACACTCTTCCACCTGAAGTGGCTTTCCTTAAGTGGCATGCACAAGCGTGGTTCTAGCAACCCGTGCGAAGGTGTCTGAACACATGAGGGGGATTTCTGACCCAGTACCAAGCAGTGAGAGAGTGTCAACAACCCCTACCACCACTGAAGTGTATCTGTGGTTGGCATAGCCAAGATTACCCAAGAATGTCAAATGGGCCTCTTTCACCTCCTGGATCTCCTCCTCCTGCCAAAATGAACTTTGTGTGCGGAGGGGAGGGGCCAAGTCATGCGGTCAGGGGGAGCCAGGTCCCTTCTTACCAGGCGGGTTCAGGTGCTGCTTCACCACTCTGATGCAGGTTTTAATCCACTGTGGGACATCTGCATCCCAGTTGTTTTGAGTCTGACCTCAGCCTCGGTTTTTAGACTTACCTCTCCTCACCTGAGACCTCAGGACACCTGCATCACCATCATAGTTTTCACCTGAACGGTGGTGCAGCTCCCACACCATCTGCGCATGTTTGCGGAGGTCTTTCATGGTGGGGTTTTGGTCCTGCAGAAAAGGGCGACATCGATCCACACACTGTTGTGGAGGTTGTTAACGAAGAGGGACTTAAAAGTCTGGTCTTTGTCCAATCCTGGTGCATTGTGGCCTTGGAAGTAGGCAGCCCTTAGGTACCTATAAATACTATTTGGGAGTCTCCGCCCCCTTTTGAGTAATTGTAAATGCACCAAAGTTTGCAGAGGCAGGATCATTGTGCAGATGATCCTGCTTCCCTAAGTGCATGACAGAGGGCTGAGTAATGGTCTCTGATGGCAGATGGGAGGGACTCTATGTAAACATGGACACTCCTGGATGTCATCTTCCAGAGAAGCGTAAGCTTCTCTCGGGACGAAGGATGAGGCAGGTTGAAGAGGCAGCGTTCAACCTCCACCAGGTTGTCCGCTACACGAATCTCCGGGTTGTTTGGTTCGAACTGCTCTAATGTCCTCTGCAAGGGACTCAAGCTGGCTGGTCCAAAGACCAGGTACCCTTGGGATATCGGAATGGTCAGAGTCATCTGAGCTAGAACATCCTGGTTCTCTCCGGTGGAGAGAGTGAGGGAGCTGATAGCACTGTCAGGTGCTGGAAAATGACAATGTTCCTTCTCCTGAAAAGGAGTGAAAGAGCTGCGAGACCACGTGGTGGTGTGGCTGAGAGCACTGATATCCATCAGTGTGTCATAGCAACTCGCTGTTGAGGTTTCTTCTCTCCTGTGTAGACAGGCATAGAAGACCGGCGACAACAGTCTTCAACTGGGTCATGTGGCTCCCGAGGTATCTTTGCTCTGAGCACGCAGTGTCTCTGACGACTCATGGTAGGAGTCACGCAAAAGCTGTGTTTCGAAAAGTGCGAAAATGTTGTTAATGCACCTGTGGCTTTCACTTCTGTAGTCTATACAAATTGTAACCTCGCAACTGCAACACAGTGTTTTTAGCACCTTGGGTGAGCAATAGTTGTGTTAGTGTACATTTATCTGGGTAGATACTTGAATAGTGAAAGTACGAGTTTGTCCTAATGAAATTAAAACTTTATTCTAAAAACATACTCAGTATCTCGTCTGAAGCATCTTTTCGGCCACAACTGATGAAAAGACCATCACAGTCAAATCCAGCATAATAAAAGAGGTTGAAACTGCTTTAACCTTATAAACACTTCATGTTTAAACTTGAATTGAAAAGTACCAGTTTGCTCTAAGGAAACAAAAACTTTATTCCAAAATTACTCTATATCCCGTGTGGAGCATCATTTCGGCCACTCCTGATGAAATGAAAATAGCAGTTACTCCACTAAATAAAAATGGTTGAAACTGCTTGAACCTGATAAACAAATCATTTAAACTTGAACTGAGAAAGTACTAGTTTGTTCTAATGAAATAAAAACTTTCTTCCAAAATTACTCTATATCCCGTGTGGAGCATCATTTCGGCCACTCCTGATGAAATGAAAATAGCAGTTACTCCACTAAATAAAAATGGTTGAAACTGCTTGAACCTGATAAACAAATCATTTAAACTTGAACTGAGAAAGTACTAGTTTGTTCTAATGAAATAAAAACTTTCTTCCAAAATTACTCTATATCCCGTGTGGAGCATCATTTCGGCCACTCCTGATGAAATGAAAATAGCAGTTACTCCACTAAATAAAACTGGTTGAAACTGCTTGAACCTGATAAACACATCATTTAACCTTGAATTGAGAAAGTACTAGTTTGTTCTAAGGAAATAAAAACTTTCTCCAAAATTACTCTATATCCCGTGTGGAGCATCATTTCGGCCACTCCTGGTGAAATGAAAATAACAGTTACTCCACTAAATATAATTGTTTGAAAGTGCTTGCAACTGCTATGTCCATCATGTTTAACCTTGAATTGAGAAAGTACTAGTTTGTTCTAATGAAATAAAAACTTTATTCCAAAATCACTCTATATCCCGTGAGGAGCATCATTTCGGCCACTACTGATGAAATGAAAATAGCAGTTACTCCACTAAATAGAACTGGCTGAAACTGCTTGAACCTGATAAACACATCATTTAACCTTGAATTGAGAAAGTACTAGTTTGTTCTACTGAAATAAAAACTTTATTCCAAAATCACTCTATATCCCGTGTGGAGCATCATTTCGGCCACTACTGATGAAATGAAAATATCAGTTGCTCCACTAAATAAAACTGGTTGAAACTGCTTGAACCTGATAAACACATCATTTAAACTTGAACTAAGAAAGTACTAGTTTGTTCTAATGAAATAAAAACTTTCTTCCAAAATTACTCTATATCCCGTGTGGAGCATCATTTCGGCCACTCCTGATGAAATGAAAATAGCAGTTACTCCACTAAATAAAACTGGTTGAAACTGCTTGAACCTGATAAACACATCATTTAACCTTGAATTGAGAAAGTACTAGTTTGTTCTAATGAAATAAAAACTTTATTCCAAAATCACTCTATATCTCGTGTGGAGCATCATTTCGGCCACTACTGATGAAATGAAAATAGCAGTTGCTCCACCAATACAACTGGTTGAAACTGCTTGAACCTGATAAACACATCATTTTAACTTGAATTGAGAAAGTACTAGTTTGTTCTAATGAAATAAAAACTTTATTCCAAAATTACTCTATATCCCGTGAGGAGCATCATTTCGGCCACTCCTGATGAAATGAAAATAGCAGTTACTCCACTAAATATAATTGGTTAAAAGTACTTGCAACTGCTAAGTCCATCATGTTTAAACTTGAATTGAGAAAGTACTAGTTTGTTCTAAGGAAATACAAACTTTATTCCAAAATCACTCTATATCCCGTGAGGAGCATCATTTCGGCCACTACTGATGAAATGAAAATAGCAGTTACTCCACTAAATAAAACTGGTTGAAACTGCTTGAACCTGATAAACACATCATTTTAACTTGAATTGAGAAAGTACTAGTTTGTTCTAATGAAATAAAAACTTTATTCCAAAATCACTCTATATCCCGTGAGGAGCATCATTTCGGCCACTACTGATGAAATGAAAATAGCAGTTACTCCACTAAATAAAACTGGTTGAAACTGCTTGAACCTGATAAACACATCATTTTAACTTGAATTGAGAAAGTACTAGTTTGTTCTAATGAAATAAAAACTTTCTTCCAAAATTACTCTATATCCCGTGTGGAGCATCATTTCGGCCACTCCTGATGAAATGAAAATAGCAGTTACTCCACTAAATATAATTGGTTGAAAGTACTTGCAACTGCTAAGTCCATCATGTTTAAACTTGAATTGAGAAAGTACTAGTTTGTTCTAAGGAAATACAAACTTCATTCCAAAATTACTCTATATCCCGTGTGGAGCATCATTTCGGCCACTCCTGATGAAATGAAAATAGCAGTTGCTCCACTAAATAAAACTGGTTGAAACTGCTTGAACCTGATGAACACATCATTTAAACTTGAACTAAGAAAGTACTAGTTTGTTCTAATGAAATAAAAACTTTCTTCCAAAATTACTCTATATCCCGTGTGGAGCATCATTTCGGCCACTCCTGATGAAATGAAAATAGCAGTTACTCCACTAAATATAATTGGTTGAAAGTACTTGCAACTGCTAAGTCCATCATGTTTAAACTTGAATTGAGAAAGTACTAGTTTGTTCTAAGGAAATAAAAACTTTCTTCCAAAATTACTCTATATCCCGTGAGGAGCATCATTTCGGCCACTACTGATGAAATGAAAATAGCAGTTACTCCACTAAATAAAACTGGTTGAAACTGCTTGAACCTGATAAACACATCATTTAACCTTGAATTGAGAAAGTACTAGTTTGTTCTAATGAAATAAAAACTTTATTCCAAAATCACTCTATATCCCGTGAGGAGCATCATTTCGGCCACTACTGATGAAATGAAAATAGCAGTTACTCCACTAAATAAAACTGGTTGAAACTGCTTGAACCTGATAAACACATCATTTTAACTTGAATTGAGAAAGTACTAGTTTGTTCTAATGAAATAAAAACTTTCTTCCAAAATTACTCTATATCCCGTGTGGAGCATCATTTCGGCCACTCCTTATGAAATGAAAATAGCAGTTACTCCACTAAATATAATTGGTTGAAAGTACTTGCAACTGCTAAGTCCATCATGTTTAAACTTGAATTGAGAAAGTACTAGTTTGTTCTAATGAAATAAAAACTTTATTCCAAAATCACTCTATATCCCGTGAGGAGCACCATTTCAGCCACTACTGATGAAATGAAAATAGCAGTTACTCCACTAAATAAAACTGGTTGAAACTGCTTGAACCTGATAAACACATCATTTAAAAGTTGAATAGTGAAAGTACGACTATGGTCTAGTAAAATACAAACTTTGTTCTAAAAACCAACTCTCAAGCTCCTCATCCTATCTCTAAGGGTGCGCTCAGCCACCCTACGCAGGAAGCTCACTTCAACCGCTTGTATCCGGGATCTCGTTCTTTCGGTCATGACCCATAGTTCATGGCTGTGGTGGAGGCAATAACTCGGGTCTGGGAGGAGTTTGGAGAGGCCATGGAAGAGGACTTTCGGTCTGCCCCGAGGAAATTCTGGCAAACCGACTCCATGCTCCAGGAGCATGGAGTCCGGGGCCCTTCATCCCTGCAACATCGCGTGACGCGGGGACGGTACCTCTGGACAGGCAGAATGGGGTCGTGGTCCCTCTCTTCAAGGAGGGGGATCGGAGGGTGTGTTCCAACTACAGAGGGATCACACTCCTCAGCCTCCCTAGGAAAGTCTATTCCAGTGTACTGGAGTGGAGGGTCCGGCCGTTAGTCAAACCTTGGATCCAAGAGGAATAATGCGGTTTTCATTCTGGTCGTGGAACACTGGACCAGCTCTATACCCTCCACCAGCTGCTTGAGGGTTCATGGGAGTTTGCCCAACCAGTCCACATGTGTTTTCTGGATCTTGAGAAGGCGTTCGACCGCGTCCCCTGAGACATCCTGTGGGGGGGTGCTCCGGGAGCATGGAGTCCGGGGCCCTTTGTTAAGCGCTGTTCAGTCTTTGTATTCCCGGAACAGGAGTTTGGTTTGCATTGGCGGCAATAAGTCGGACCTGTTTGGTAATCTATACAAATCTATACAAGAGAAGGTATAAAGGGTGATAAAGGGTGATAAAGGGTGATAAAGAGGAAGTGGTCCGAGCCCAGGTGAACGGGTCGATTTAAGGTCGTCGAGAGGACGTCTCACGCTGTTCGGCTGAGTGACAAAGGCTCCCCAGGAAAGTCTATTCCAGGGTACTGGAGAGGAGGGTCCGGCCGTTTGTCGAACCCTGGATAAAAGAGGAACAATGCGGTGCCATCTGTCGCAGTGTACTCTGGCGGGAGAACCACATCGCACTCTTCAGGAGACCTCCATCCATCTGAAGCAAGTTGCCCCTGGATCGGCTGATCCAGGAGACAGCTCCACACGTCAAAGGGCGGAATAATCCCTGTACACCGAAGTAAGAAGAACACAGAGAAGTAGACGGCAGCAAGGGAGGAGGTGAAATAGCGCTCCTCTCTGTTCATGTGACGTGCCAAGTCCATCCATCCATCCATCCATTTTCTGCCGCTTATCCGGGGCCGGGTCGCGGAGGCAACTCTGCTCAGACTTCCCTCACCCCAGACACTTCCTCCAGCTCTTCCGGTGGGACCCCAAGGCATTCCCAGGCCAGCCGAGAGACAGGGCAACTCCAGAGAGAGAGGGCAACTCCAGAGCAGTGGAGTATCCAGCCCCCGTCGAGGAGCTGGGTTCCGGAGTCCGGTATCTCTCAGCCTCCTTCACAAGCTCGGGCTACTTCCCCCCAGCGAGGTCACATTCCATGTCCCAATAGCCAGATTCTGTGGCCGGGGATCGGGTCGTCGAGGCCTCTGCCGTCGACTGCCCCCCAATCCACAATGCACCCGACCCCTACGGCAGCCTCTGTAGGTGGTGGGCCCACAGGAGGGGCAAGTCCCCCGACAACATAGCTCCGAGGGTCATTCGGGTGCTCAAACTCCCCCACCACGACAAGGTTGCAGTTCAAGGGGGAGTCACCACCGTTTAAAAGTTTTGTATGTTGCTATTTGAGTATATGATTGTTGATTTTGCTTACATATGACCTCTATTATACGAAGAGTGCCTCATACTGTATTGACACTAATTATTGACCTCTGGGGTCAGAGGTCAAAAGGGGAATTGAAGGAATATAGTGGTTGAACATTTGTTTTCTGTGTGACAACTGGACATATTGTATTCAGTTGTGTTTCTACACTACTGGGTTTTCTCCCACTGCCCAAGTTGGGAAAACACAGCTATAAATCCATGTTCAGGGACATTCCAAGTTGGTTGGCGATGTCTCCTCAGTGCTCTACTTGCAAAAACATGGTCAAGGTAAGATTGGATCAACAGATAAGAGGTCAGAGGTCACTTTGTCCCACAGAACGTCAAGCTCTGAGAAGAACCAGTTTGAAGCAGTTTTGGGAACAAAGGAATAGCAAATTCACTATAGCAACGCATACATCACGAGGAACCGACCAATGTGAGGTTGAGGTGGTGTATGCAAATGTATAAATATGAACCACGTGTTGCAGTTGTGCCCTTCTTCATTGTAAACCTGGCCTGCACACTTGGGTCTGCAAGGAAGAACGGTCTGAGCTCGTATTATGTAATCTGATATATGTATTTTTGTAATCTCTTGTTTGTGTGATTATTAAATTCACTATTGAAGAAATTAACTCTGTTCCTGCCTCTCCCGGATCAAACGAACAAGCAGGAATTCAGGGGAACACAGGAACGAATTCCAACACTAAGCATCTCTACCTAAAGTCAGTAACACGATTTCTCTAGATTAAACCAGTCTGAGATGCTATATCTAAAGACAGTAACGGGATTGATTTTTTTAATTTTTTTTATTAAACCAGCCTGAGCAGCTCCATCTAGAGACAGTAACGTGATTTTCTAAATCAAACCAGCCTGAGCAGCTCCATCTAGAGACAGTAACGTGATTTTCTAAATCAAACCAGCCTGATCAGCTCTATCTAAAGACAGTAACACAATTTGTCTAGATTAAACCAGCCTGAGCAGCTCTATCTTAAGAAAATAACATGATTTTTTTCTCAATTAAACCAGCCTGAGCAGCTCTATCTTAAAGGAGTACAGTAGGATTTTCCCGAATTTTAGGAAAGAACCGCCCTCTCCACCTTTTGAAAAATGCACGCAAAGCTCTACCTGCTCCCGAGATGGAACGCCTACTAAAACGTGTGCGAGAGACATGAACGAGCCCAGTTCTCCTCGTGCACGCACTGTTTACAAGTCACAAGTCAGCATCGCTTACACAAGCTCACTTTACAAGAAGATTTGAACTTTTTCCACTAATCAACCCTGGAAAGTTACAATATAGACATAGATAACTTTTACTGGAAGTGATTTGAAATGGATTTCTCCAAATAGAATGCCAAACTTTACCTGTCGAGTAGAAACTTCGCGACTGAAGCATCAGTGGGAAGCCCAACCTGGGCTTTCAGCGCACGCCATCGTGTGAAAGAATCTCCCAAAAACACTCTGGTCTTGTTTCTCTCTTCCGAAGCCTTTCTCTTCTTCTCATACACTTCGAAGACACTTTTTCTCTTTTGCGACCCTCTGCCATTTTTAAAGTACCCGGTGAGAACTGCGAGCTCGCTGAAGGCGTAGCTCACCATATACACCTGAAAGCGCGCATGCGCAGAAAGTGAAAACTAATAGATCCACGCTACCTGGGGACGAGCACATACGACGGCCTTGCGTAATATATCACCAGAATGATTGACAGTTGGGAGTACCAATAGTCTTGATGATCCACCCGGAAAAAGAAAATCCTCCTGTACACCTTTAAGACAGTAACATGATTTTACTTGATTAAACCAGCCTGAGAAGCTCTATCTTAAAAAAGTACACTCAAAAATGAAATGACAGAATTGTTTTTTCAGTGTGACATGATTTTCCTCGATTAAACCATGATCCAAGTGGAGGAACGTGGGAGCAGCGCTTCAAAGGGTTGAGTGGAACTCTCCACCAACGGCTGATCCCACGTTTCATCGGGCTCATCCATCCCTCCGGACAGGGCCTCACAGCCAGAGACAGGTGAGCCGTTTAGGGACTATTCAGTAACAAGAACTTAGAGCTGTGATTTCACTTGTATATAAGTTAAAGATGTAAAGCAAAGTTGGACTCATCAGGTGATGAAATATACATTAAATGTCCACCAATGACTGTTGAGATGGTTGATCATTTAGTTTTAAACGTAGTAAACATAGAAAATACTTTGGCTGGTTATTGTGATTAAATTAAATTACATCTCACAACAAAACATGCTTTTAAAATAACAAAGACATTTGATCCAAATTACATTGAATTTAATACAAGAGACCCATTCTACAAAACAAACCTTTCCTCCTGCAATTAGCCTTTCAATACCACCTCACTCCGTGTGTGTTGTCCTCACAATCAATCAAAGTGATCTGGTGTCTCCTGGTGTTGATCTTAAGAGTCTCTCAACTTGTGGAACCTGTGCATTTAACACTTTTCTTTTGTCTACAGTGTGTTGTGGGAATCTCCCAGAACCTGTATCTCGCCCACCTTGCTGCTCCTCCTGTCACCTGCAGTACAAGGTGATTTCGTCTGTCCACTTCTGGCTCTAAAGACTCTTCTGGCTGTTTGTACCTACATGAACATCATTACATGCAGCTTGTTTACCAGAGCTTTACTTCAAGTCATTGCACAGCTAGAAAACTTTAGTTTAGTAAGTCTCAGTAAGGTCTGAGTGTGTATCACATGTTTAGGTGCAACCAGGGTTGGGTAGTAATGGAATACATGTAACAGTGTTACATAATTAGGATACAAAAAACATATAACTGTAATCTGTTACAGTACATAAAAAAATGTGTAATCTCGTTACAGGTATGCTCGATAAAAACTGGGATTACTGAGCAGGATTACAGTAGAAATCAGATGGAATAAACTAGAAATGCAGCTGTCACATGCGCCATGCACTGGCATTGCGACACTTCCCGACGCTTTCAGGCTGACAATCCATGCTTTGCCATGGATTCTGCAGACAGTTGCTTTCATCACTATGTTTTAAAGTCGGAGAAATCTCTTAACCTCTCTGTACAATGCAAACTATGTCTCCCAGCCGTGAAAGTGCTGTGAACGTCCAGGAACTGGACATCTCACCTGAAGAAACATAGAAACATAAAACCTGCTCACTTTCACTGATACACACATGGACTCTGTTTACTAGTTTTATTAGCTCGTAATATGCTTCATACCTGTTCTCAATACGTTTAGAGGCTCTTGTGTTTTAGGGATTAATTGGGGCGACACGTGCCATCACTTTTTTCTTTTTACTCAATGAGTGATTCATGCTGCCAGATACAGCCTCTCATCAAACATTCACATTTATTCTGGAAAAAACCCAACATTAAAACTAATGAGGAAACGGGGCGAGAGAGAGAGAGAGAGAGAGAGAGAGAGAGAGAGAGAGAGAGAGAGCGAGAGAGAGAGAGAGAGAGAGAGAGTTTTAGAAAAGATGGGCACATTTTCTTGAATAGAAATTGAAAGCTTTATTTGTATTGTGGTTTTGATTCTCTAAAAAAAAAAAATCAATGTTAGACACCTGATTGGTTACTGAGTTTTGATAGTTCAAAACTTGTTAAGTGCAATTTGTGTCTGCTGTGTATAAGATGTGTCAATACACTGAGCAGATGACACTTTCTATTCTTGTCATTTTTATATGTTTTATTATGGCCAGGCAAGAGTAGAGGCACGGCTTTTCAGAGGTTGATGGACTCTGTGCTGCGCGACCTCGCTTTCGTTTCTGTTTACCTGGACGACATCTTGGCTAGTTCTTCAGTTGAGGAGCATTTTTCACACCTAAAGCAAGTTTTTCAGCGCCTTGAGCAGGGGTGGGCAATTATTTTTCCGAAGGGGCCAAATGAGAAGCAGAAAATATTGTGGAGGGCCTTGCCAAAAGTCTAAACTCTATTCTGCATATGAATTTTATTTCTAAATTGAAAGCAGTGAATGGCATTGTTTACACACGCTGTTATTATTAGGTAAAGAGAAAGTGAGGGTTATTTTAACAAAAAATGTTTTTATTCAGTGCAGTTATTCAAAACAATTGTAAACATGAAACATTTGTAACTCTTTTTTGAATTACATTAACCAAAAACACTTTTTTCTATTAAGACATCACAATGTCTTTGTATGCCAAATATCATTAACAAGATATGTCACATTATGATTGTCAAACTGCCAAGCTGTGCAGACAAAAAGTAATAGTGAACACACATTTGGGTATTTTCTTGTTCAGTGAGAGAAATCTAGCCTTTGCTGCCCTTTAACGAGTGCATCAA
The DNA here is from genome assembly GCF_963422515.1 of Blennius ocellaris. NCBI lineage: Eukaryota > Metazoa > Chordata > Actinopteri > Blenniiformes > Blenniidae > Blennius > Blennius ocellaris. Next base: position 672,612 of record NW_027661958.1, on the reverse strand, counting down.
AGTCAGGTTGAATGTCTGAGGTGGAGATGCGAAGCACAGCTGACAGATGATCATCAGTAAGAGAGGATCTGAACCTGGATTTGGTAAACTTCATTACTGAGAATGTTTGTTCACATATGTAGGTAGATCCAAACAGAACCAACATCTTCTGAGCATGTCTCCTCATGTTTGGAAAGTTCTCCTCCTTAAGAGATGAGTAGAACTCCAGCAGTGATGCTGACTTAAAGTGCTCTGCCAGTACTGTGTCAGACTGCAGGTCAATGAGCTCCAGCTGAACATCACTGGGTGCATCATCTACTCTGCAGGCAAAGGGAGAGGAAACCAGGTGCATTTCATCCTCAATGTTTTTACAATCATCAAATCGCCTTAAAAACTCACCATGCAAATCTCCTAACATGGATGAGTACCTGCAGAGATGATTGGCTGATGGTCTGACTTATTTAAGGGTTTGCATGTGAGTGAGAGTGTTGTTTTGTAGTTGACTTGAAAGAAACAGCAACTTTCTCATAAAAGCCTTCACCAGGTTATGCATGTCATGAACGAAAAGGCCCTTGCCTTGCAGTTTAGTGCTCAGTTCATTCATCAGTGCCGTCACATCAACAGCAAATGCAAAATCTGCCATCCAGTTCATATCTGAAAGCTCGGGGATGTTTTTGCCTTTCATCTCACAAAACTCTTGAATCTCTGTTTTCAGGTCCCAAAATCTTTTGAGCACTTTGCCCAGACTGAGCCATCTGACAGCTGTGTGGTACATGATGTCACCATGTTCATTCTCATGCTCCTCTAAAAGTGCAACAAACTGCCTGTGATTTAATGCTCGTGCCCTGATAGAGTTAACCCTTTTTAGTTACAACATCAATAACATGGTTAAGTTTTAGCACAGACCTGCACAGTACATGCTGATGTATAATACAATGTATCAACACTAAATGATGCTCTGTGCCGAGTTCAGTCACTTTATCTTGGATCTGTTTCAAAAGTCCGACATGTTTTCCTGTCATATTCGGACAACCATCAGTAGTGACGCCTACCAGTTTGTCCCATTTCAGTCCAAGCTTGACCATGCATGCATCGACCTCCTTGAACAGATCGTTTCCCGTTGTCGTTCCTTTTATTGACCTCAATGCTGCCAGCTCCTCCGTAATCTTGAAGTCCTGCCTTATTCCCCGGAGAAACACCAGTAACTGGGCAGTGTCACGGACACCACAGCTCTCATCCAAAGCCAAAGAGAAAAAGTCAAAACTTTCAACTCCACTTTTGAGCTGACATTCGAGATTCTCCGCGATTCCTTTCACCCTTCTGGTGACGGTTCGCCTGGACAGCGGGACTTTTTCAAATGCTTCTTTATTCTCAGGGCATATTAGCGCGGCAGAGCCCACCAAGCACTCTTTCACAAACTCGCCAATCCGAGAACGGCTTGCTGTTTTTAGCGATTTTGTGGGATATGACGAAGCTGGTCTTGGTCGCTGCATCCCGGGCTGTGTGTAGTTTGCTAAAACAGCCTTGTTGTTTTGCTAGCTTTGCTAGCAAGTCTTCTGATATTCGCGCTCTCTCAGCCTCCGCCAAGTGTCTGTATTTCTCCGCGTGTTTTGTCTCATAATGCCGACTCACATTGTTCTCCTTAAACACGGCGACGTGCTCTCCACAAACTAAACAGACGGGTTTACCACCGACTTCAGTAAACAAATATTTAGTGCTCCAAATCTTCTTGAAATTTCGGCCTTCAGCATCCACCTTTCTTTTCTTGACGTGCCCGTACATCATTGAGGGGCGACAATGACCGCTAATCACATGCACTGATTGACTTGTTTTACGGGTTACGTATATGACGTACGTAGGTTACGTACACTGTACATAAATAAACAGGCTTCAAAGTAAAAGCATTTCCGTTTTAGTTTATAGAGCCGATGGTTTTAGTCCACACATTAAAATTCGAAAGAAGCTTTTGTTTTCTTAATTCTAAGCAACCTTTCGCGGGCCGGTCAGAATCGGGTCACGGGCCGCATTTGGCCCGCGGGCCTTAAAATGCCCAGGTCTGGCCTTGAGGAACATGGCCTAATTGTCAACCCTGCTAAGTGCCAGTTTGGTCTGCCTGTGATTGACTTTTTGGGTCATCGTATTTCAACTCAGGGTGCCATTCCATTGCCTTCTAAGGTGCAAGCGGTGACAGATTTCCCTCGTCCAGCCTCGGTTAAGGCCCTGCAGGAGTTTTTGGGCATGATTAATTTCTACAACCTTTCATATTGAGATTACAACTATATACCAAATAAAGGTTTTATCAGCTCTATCAATTACAATGGTCAAATTGTCTCAATGGCTAAAGACAGAAAATCGTGGATTTAAATCCACCTGGAGGTGTTTGTGGAATTAACTTGTGTGTGCATGTGTTTCCTCAGGGTTCTCTGGTTTTCTTCCATAGTCCAATTAAATGCATGTTAATGGTAATACTAAACTGACTCTCTGTGTATGTCCCGTGGTAGACTGATGACGTGTTCTGTTTCTTTTGAAACGTATTTTCAGTGACGTCCAGACAAGACGTCAATATAATGTTCAGGAAAGACGTCTCAAAAAACTTTCATTCAGGCTCTTCTGAGGAAGTCTTCTGGATGTCTAGAGACATCGTCTTTAGTTGTGTTCTGGACCTACATGTTGACACAAAGAACAGTGGCTGTGTAAAACACATTGGTTACTGTGGAACTGTGCTGTGTATTCATCAACAACATCTCACATGTTGGAAGATAAACAAGAGCACGGAGCAACATTTTATCAAAAATAATTTATTTATGAAAAATTATTCATTAGAATAAATTGGTTATTTATCAAATAATAATGACATTGGGCCACCACCAGCTAAACTGGAAATAGTTAATGCCAAAAAAAGTGTTATTTAAATTGATTTATGTTTCTCTTTAGATATAACAATCTTGAATAACAGGGAAGGTGTGAGATTCGAGCGCAGGCTGTTTCAAACCAGTGAACCAGGACCGCTTGACCCCGTCAGCTAGAAAGGGTATGTACTGGGTTTCAGAAGATGGCAGTGCCTCGAAGTCAGTGGGGACGCGCACTGGGTGGATGTCTGTGACTCCCCCCCCCCCCCCTTTTGTGCGAGTCCCTTGCGAAGATCGTGTGAGGAGGGAGACCTCCTCATACAAATGCATCTCCTTGTTTCTGTTGTGGTAAAGTGCGAGCCTCAGCAGAGCGTTGCTCGGTCTTTGACTCGAAGCCTGAATAAGGTTCTTCTGGTACAGACATGGTCTGTTTACCTGAAATGTCTGTATTCTCTGGTTGAGTCATTGGAGCGTGCACAACCATGTCACCTTCGGTGCTCGGTTTTGTACCCTGAAGAACCTGTTCAAGGTTAACATGGTGAGCGCTGGTGATGGTTTTGGTTGTGGAAATGAGGAGAGTTGTGTCATGCGTGTCGTCGCTGGTGAGGGACGAAGGCAGATTGTCAATGAGATGAGAATTAGTTCAAGATTGTGGAATGAACTGTCAGTTAACATCTCTAAAGGTGGAAATGCGGTCACTTTAATCTGACCAGGTGTCAGATTTTGGACCCGTGGGTTGGCTGAACGATGGCTGTTAGAAGCTGGGTGGCCTAGTTCTTAGCCAATGGGAGTCGGGCTGACGACTTGGGACCAAAGGCGCCGTTTGGTGGCAGCGAGTCGGTTTAGGATGTCCTGACCAATAAGCAGTTCTTCTGTGTCCAGATCAGTGACGTGGATGGGATGCGTCGCTGACATGTCCTGGAAAGCTGTTGACCCAGACACATTGAGTGATGTGGTGCAAGTCCTGAGTGAAGCCTCGGTTGTTTATGCTACACTCTTCCACCTGAAGTGGCTTTCCTTAAGTGGCATGCGCAAGCGTGGTTCTAGCAACCCGTGCGAAGGTGTCTGAACACATGAGGGGGATTTCTGACCCAGTACCAAGCAGTGAGAGAGTGTCAACAACCCCTACCACCACTGAAGTGTATCTGTGGGGCATAGCCAAGATTACCCAAGAATGTCAAATGGGCCTCTTTCACCTCCTGGATCTCCTCCTCCTGCCAAAATGAACTTTGTGTGCGGAGGGGAGGGGCCAAGTCATGCGGTCAGGGGGAGCCAGGTCCCTTCTTACCAGGCGGGTTCAGGTGCTGCTTCACCACTCTGATGCAGGTTTTAATCCACTGTGGGACATCTGCATCCCAGTTGTTTTGAGTCTGACCTCAGCCTCGGTTTTTAGACTTACCTCTCCTCACCTGAGACCTCAGGACACCTGCATCACCATCATAGTTTTCACCTGAACGGTGGTGCAGCTCCCACACCATCTGCGCATGTTTGCGGAGGTCTTTCATGGTGGGGTTTTGGTCCTGCAGAAAAGGGCGACATCGATCCACACACTGTTGTGGAGGTTGTTAACGAAGAGGGACTTAAAAGTCTGGTCTTTGTCCAATCCTGGTGCATTGTGGCCTTGGAAGTAGGCAGCCCTTAGGCACCTATAAATACTATCTGGGAGTCTCCGCCCCCTTTTGAGTGATTGTAAATGCACCAAAGTTTGCAGAGGCAGGATCATTGTGCAGATGATCCTGCTTCCCTAAGTGCATGACAGAGGGCTGAGTAATGGTCTCTGATGGCAGATGGGAGGGACTCTATGTAAACATGGACACTCCTGGATGTCATCTTCCAGAGAAGCGTAAGCTTCTCTCGGGACGAAGGATGAGGCAGGTTGAAGAGGCAGCGTTCAACCTCCATCAGGTTGTCCGCTACACGAATCTCCGGGTTGTTTGGTTCGAACTGCTCTATGTCCTCTGCAAGGGACTCAAGCTGGCTGGTCCAAAGACCAGGTACCCTTGGGATATCGGAATGGCCAGAGTCATCTGAGCTAGAACATCCTGGTTCTCTCCGGTGGAGAGAGTGAGGGAGCTGATAGCACTGTCAGGTGCTGGAAAATGACAATGTTCCTTCTCCTGAAAAGGAGTGAAAGAGCTGCGAGACCACGTGGTGGTGTGGCTGAGAGCACTGATATCCATCAGTGTGTCATAGCAACTCGCTGTTGAGGTTTCTTCTCTCCTGTGTAGACAGGCATAGAAGACCGGCGACAACAGTCTTCAACTGGGTCATGTGGCTCCCGAGGTATCTTTGCTCTGAGCACGCAGTGTCTCTGACGACTCATGGTAGGAGTCACGCAAAAGCTGTGTTTCGAAAAGTGCGAAAATGTTGTTAATGCACCTGTGGCTTTCACTTCTGTAGTCTATACAAATTGTAACCTCGCAACTGCAACACAGTGTTTTTAGCACCTTGGGTGAGCAATAGTTGTGTTAGTGTACATTTATCTGGGTAGATACTTGAATAGTGAAAGTACGAGTTTGTCCTAATGAAATTAAAACTTTATTCTAAAAACATACTCAGTATCTCGTCTGAAGCATCTTTTCGGCCACAACTGATGAAAAGACCATCACAGTCAAATCCAGCATAATAAAAGAGGTTGAAACTGCTTTAACCTTATAAACACTTCATGTTTAAACTTGAATTGAAAAGTACCAGTTTGCTCTAAGGAAACAAAAACTTTATTCCAAAATTACTCTATATCCCGTGTGGAGCATCATTTCGGCCACTCCTGATGAAATGAAAATAGCAGTTACTCCACTAAATAAAAATGGTTGAAACTGCTTGAACCTGATAAACAAATCATTTAAACTTGAACTGAGAAAGTACTAGTTTGTTCTAATGAAATAAAAACTTTCTTCCAAAATTACTCTATATCCCGTGTGGAGCATCATTTCGGCCACTCCTGATGAAATGAAAATAGCAGTTACTCCACTAAATAAAAATGGTTGAAACTGCTTGAACCTGATAAACAAATCATTTAAACTTGAACTGAGAAAGTACTAGTTTGTTCTAATGAAATAAAAACTTTCTTCCAAAATTACTCTATATCCCGTGTGGAGCATCATTTCGGCCACTCCTGATGAAATGAAAATAGCAGTTACTCCACTAAATAAAACTGGTTGAAACTGCTTGAACCTGATAAACACATCATTTAACCTTGAATTGAGAAAGTACTAGTTTGTTCTAAGGAAATAAAAACTTTCTCCAAAATTACTCTATATCCCGTGTGGAGCATCATTTCGGCCACTCCTGGTGAAATGAAAATAACAGTTACTCCACTAAATATAATTGTTTGAAAGTGCTTGCAACTGCTATGTCCATCATGTTTAACCTTGAATTGAGAAAGTACTAGTTTGTTCTAATGAAATAAAAACTTTATTCCAAAATCACTCTATATCCCGTGAGGAGCATCATTTCGGCCACTACTGATGAAATGAAAATAGCAGTTACTCCACTAAATAGAACTGGTTGAAACTGCTTGAACCTGATAAACACATCATTTAACCTTGAATTGAGAAAGTACTAGTTTGTTCTAATGAAATAAAAACTTTATTCCAAAATCACTCTATATCTCGTGTGGAGCATCATTTCGGCCACTACTGATGAAATGAAAATAGCAGTTGCTCCACCAATACAACTGGTTGAAACTGCTTGAACCTGATAAACACATCATTTTAACTTGAATTGAGAAAGTACTAGTTTGTTCTAATGAAATAAAAACTTTATTCCAAAATTACTCTATATCCCGTGAGGAGCATCATTTCGGCCACTCCTGATGAAATGAAAATAGCAGTTACTCCACTAAATATAATTGGTTGAAAGTACTTGCAACTGCTAAGTCCATCATGTTTAAACTTGAATTGAGAAAGTACTAGTTTGTTCTAAGGAAATACAAACTTTATTCCAAAATCACTCTATATCCCGTGAGGAGCATCATTTCGGCCACTACTGATGAAATGAAAATAGCAGTTACTCCACTAAATAAAACTGGTTGAAACTGCTTGAACCTGATAAACACATCATTTTAACTTGAATTGAGAAAGTACTAGTTTGTTCTAATGAAATAAAAACTTTCTTCCAAAATTACTCAATATCCCGTGTGGAGCATCATTTCGGCCACTCCTGATGAAATGAAAATAGCAGTTACTCCACTAAATAAAACTGGTTGAAACTGCTTGAACCTGATAAACACATCTTTTAAACTTGAACTAAGAAAGTACTAGTTTGTTCTAATGAAATAAAAACTTTCTTCCAAAATTACTCTATATCCCGTGTGGAGCATCATTTCGGCCACTCCTGGTGAAATGAAAATAACAGTTACTCCACTAAATATAATTGTTTGAAAGTGCTTGCAACTGCTATGTCCATCATGTTTAAACTTGAATTGAGAAATTACTAGTTTGTTCTAAGGAAATACAAACTTAATTCCAAAATTACTCTATATCCCGTGTGGAGCATCATTTCGGCCACTCCTGATGAAATGAAAATAACAGTTACTCCACTAAATATAATTGTTTGAAAGTGCTTGCAACTGCTATGTCCATCATGTTTAAACTTGAATTGAGAAATTACTAGTTTGTTCTAAGGAAATACAAACTTTCTTCCAAAATTACTCTATATCCCGTGTGGAGCATCATTTCGGCCACTCCTGGTGAAATGAAAATAACAGTTACTCCACTAAATATAATTGTTTGAAAGTGCTTGCAACTGCTATGTCCATCATGTTTAAACTTGAATTGAGAAATTACTAGTTTGTTCTAAGGAAATACAAACTTAATTCCAAAATTACTCTATATCCCGTGTGGAGCATCATTTCGGCCACTCCTGATGAAATGAAAATAGCAGTTACTCCACTAAATAAAACTGATTGAAACTGCTTGAACCTGATAAACACATCATTTAACCTTGAATTGAGAAAGTACTAGTTTGTTCTAATGAAATAAAAACTTTATTCCAAAATTACTCTATATCCCGTGTGGAGCATCATTTCGGCCACTCCTTATGAAATGAAAATAGCAGTTACTCCACTAAATATAATTGGTTGAAAGTACTTGCAACTGCTAAGTCCATCATGTTTAAACTTGAATTGAGAAAGTACTAGTTTGTTCTAATGAAATAAAAACTTTATTCCAAAATCACTCTATATCCCGTGAGGAGCATCATTTCGGCCACTACTGATGAAATGAAAATAGCAGTTACTCCACTAAATAAAACTGGTTGAAACTGCTTGAACCTGATAAACACATCATTTTAACTTGAATTGAGAAAGTACTAGTTTGTTCTAATGAAATAAAAACTTTCTTCCAAAATTACTCTATATCCCGTGTGGATCATCATTTCGGCCACTCCTTATGAAATGAAAATAGCAGTTACTCCACTAAATATAATTGGTTGAAAGTACTTGCAACTGCTAAGTCCATCATGTTTAAACTTGAATTGAGAAAGTACTAGTTTGTTCTAATGAAATAAAAACTTTATTCCAAAATCACTCTATATCCCGTGAGGAGCATCATTTCGGCCACTACTGATGAAATGAAAATAGCAGTTACTCCACTAAATAAAACTGGTTGAAACTGCTTGAACCTGATAAACACATCATTTAAAAGTTGAATAGTGAGAGTTTAGTATGTTTCGTGAAATACAAACTTTATTCTAAAAACACACTCAGTATCTCGTCTGAAGCATTTTTTCGGCCACAACTGATGAGAAGACCATAGCAGTCAAATCCAGCATAATGAAACTGCTTAAACCTGATAAACACTTCATGTTTAAACTTGAATAGTGAAAGTACGACTATGGTCTAGTAAAATACAAACTTTGTTCTAAAAACCAACTCTCAAGCTCCTCATCCTATCTCTAAGGGTGCGCTCAGCCACCCTACGCAGGAAGCTCACTTCAACCGCTTGTATCCGGGATCTCGTTCTTTCGGTCATGACCCATAGTTCATGGCTGTGGTGGAGGCAATAACTCGGGTCTGGGAGGAGTTTGGAGAGGCCATGGAAGAGGACTTTCGGTCTGCCCCGAGGAAATTCTGGCAAACCGACTCCATGCTCCTGGAGGGGCCCTTCATCCCTGCAACATCGCGTGACGCGGGGACGGTACCTCTGGACAGGCAGAATGGGGTCGTGGTCCCTCTCTTCAAGGAGGGGGATCGGAGGGTGTGTTCCAACTACAGAGGGATCACACTCCTCAGCCTCCCTAGGAAAGTCTATTCCAGTGTACTGGAGTGGAGGGTCCGGCCGTTAGTCAAACCTTGGATCCAAGAGGAATAATGCGGTTTTCATTCTGGTCGTGGAACACTGGACCAGCTCTATACCCTCCACCAGCTGCTTGAGGGTTCATGGGAGTTTGCCCAACCAGTCCACATGTGTTTTCTGGATCTTGAGAAGGCGTTCGACCGCGTCCCCTGAGACATCCTGTGGGGGGGTGCTCCGGGAGCATGGAGTCCGGGGCCCTTTGTTAAGCGCTGTTCAGTCTTTGTATTCCCGGAACAGGAGTTTGGTTTGCATTGGCGGCAATAAGTCGGACCTGTTTGGTAATCTATACAAATCTATACAAGAGAAGGTATAAAGGGTGATAAAGGGTGATAAAGGGTGATAAAGAGGAAGTGGTCCGAGCCCAGGTGAACGGGTCGATTTAAGGTCGTCGAGAGGACGTCTCACGCTGTTCGGCTGAGTGACAAAGGCTCCCCAGGAAAGTCTATTCCAGGGTACTGGAGAGGAGGGTCCGGCCGTTTGTCGAACCCTGGATAAAAGAGGAACAATGCGGTGCCATCTGTCGCAGTGTACTCTGGCGGGAGAACCACATCGCACTCTTCAGGAGACCTCCATCCATCTGAAGCAAGTTGCCCCTGGATCGGCTGATCCAGGAGACAGCTCCACACGTCAAAGGGCGGAATAATCCCTGTACACCGAAGTAAGAAGAACACAGAGAAGTAGACGGCAGCAAGGGAGGAGGTGAAATAGCGCTCCTCTCTGTTCATGTGACGTGCCAAGTCCATCCATCCATCCATCCATTTTCTGCCGCTTATCCGGGGCCGGGTCGCGGAGGCAACTCTGCTCAGACTTCCCTCACCCCAGACACTTCCTCCAGCTCTTCCGGTGGGACCCCAAGGCGTTCCCAGGCCAGCCGAGAGACAGGGCAACTCCAGAGAGAGAGGGCAACTCCAGAGCAGTGGAGTATCCAGCCCCCGTCGAGGAGCTGGGTTCCGGAGTCCGGTATCTCTCAGCCTCCTTCACAAGCTCGGGCTACTTCCCCCCAGCGAGGTCACATTCCATGTCCCAATAGCCAGATTCTGTGGCCGGGGATCGGGTCGTCGAGGCCTCTGCCGTCGACTGCCCCCCAATCCACAATGCACCCGACCCCTACGGCAGCCTCTGTAGGTGGTGGGCCCACAGGAGGGGCAAGTCCCCCGACAACATAGCTCCGAGGGTCATTCGGGTGCTCAAACTCCCCCACCACGACAAGGTTGCAGTTCAAGGGGGAGTCACCACCGTTTAAAAGTTTTGTATGTTGCTATTTGAGTATATGATTGTTGATTTTGCTTACATATGACCTCTATTATACGAAGAGTGCCTCATACTGTATTGACACTAATTATTGACCTCTGGGGTCAGAGGTCAAAAGGGGAATTGAAGGAATATAGTGGTTGAACATTTGTTTTCTGTGTGACAACTGGACATATTGTATTCAGTTGTGTTTCTACACTACTGGGTTTTCTCCCACTGCCCAAGTTGGGAAAACACAGCTATAAATCCATGTTCAGGGACATTCCAAGTTGGTTGGCGATGTCTCCTCAGTGCTCTACTTGCAAAAACATGGTCAAGGTAAGATTGGATCAACAGATAAGAGGTCAGAGGTCACTTTGTCCCACAGAACGTCAAGCTCTGAGAAGAACCAGTTTGAAGCAGTTTTGGGAACAAAGGAATAGCAAATTCACTATAGCAACGCATACATCACGAGGAACCGACCAATGTGAGGTTGAGGTGGTGTATGCAAATGTATAAATATGAACCACGTGTTGCAGTTGTGCCCTTCTTCATTGTAAACCTGGCCTGCACACTTGGGTCTGCAAGGAAGAACGGTCTGAGCTCGTATTATGTAATCTGATATATGTATTTTTGTAATCTCTTGTTTGTGTGATTATTAAATTCACTATTGAAGAAATTAACTCTGTTCCTGCCTCTCCCGGATCAAACGAACAAGCAGGAATTCAGGGGAACACAGGAACGAATTCCAACACTAAGCATCTCTACATAAAGTCAGTAACACGATTTCTCTAGATTAAACCAGTCTGAGATGCTATATCTAAAGACAGTAACGGGATTGATTTTTTTAATTTTTTTTATTAAACCAGCCTGAGCAGCTCCATCTAGAGACAGTAACGTGATTTTCTAAATCAAACCAGCCTGAGCAGCACCATCTAGAGACAGTAACGTGATTTTCTAAATCAAACCAGCCTGATCAGCTCTATCTAAAGACAGTAATGTGATTTCCTAGATCAAACCAGCCTGATCACCTCTATCTTAAGAAAATAACATGATTTTTTTCTCAATTAAACCAGCCTGAGCAGCTCTATCTTAAAGGAGTACAGTAGGATTTTCCCGAATTTTAGGAAAGAACCGCCCTCTCCACCTTTTGAAAAATGCACGCAAAGCTCTACCTGCTCCCGAGATGGAACGCCTACTAAAACGTGTGCGAGAGACATGAACGAGCCCAGTTCTCCTCGTGCACGCACTGTTTACAAGTCAGAAGTCAGCATCGACACGATTTTCCTCGATTAAACCATGGTCCAAGTGGAGGAACGTGGGAGCAGCGCTTCAAAGGGTTGAGTGGAAATCTCCACCAACGGCTGATCCCACGTTTCATCGGGCTCATCCATCCCTCCGGACAGGGCCTCACAGCCAGAGACAGGTGAGCCGTTTAGGGACTATTCAGTAACAAGAACTTAGAGCTGTGATTTCACTTGTATATAAGTTAAAGATGTAAAGCAAAGTTGGACTCTTCAGGTGATGAAATATACATTAAATGTCCACCAATGACTGTTGAGATGGTTGATCATTTAGTTTTAAACGTAGTAAACATAGAAAATACTTTGGCTGGTTATTGTGATTAAATTAAATTACATCTCACAACAAAACATGCTTTTAAAATAACAAAGACATTTGATCCAAATTACATTGAATTTAATACAAGAGACCCATTCTACAAAACAAACCTTTCCTCCTGCAATTAGCCTTTCAATACCACCTCACTCCGTGTGTGTTGTCCTCACAATCAATCAAAGTGATCTGGTGTCTCCTGGTGTTGATCTTAAGAGTCTCTCAACTTGTGGAACCTGTGCATTTAACACTTTTCTTTTGTCTACAGTGTGTTGTGGGAATCTCCCAGAACCTGTATCTCGCCCACCTTGCTGCTCCTCCTGTCACCTGCAGTACAAGGTGATTTCGTCTGTCCACTTCTGGCTCTAAAGACTCTTCTGGCTGTTTGTACCTACATGAACATCATTACATGCAGCTTGTTTACCAGAGCTTTACTTCAAGTCATTGCACAGCTAGAAAACTTTAGTTTAGTAAGTCTCAGTAAGGTCTGAGTGTGTATCACATGTTTAGGTGCAACCAGGGTTGGGTAGTCATGGAATACATGTAACAGTGTTACATAATTAGGATACAAAAAACATATAACTGTAATCTGTTACAGTACATAAAAAAATGTGTAATCTCGTTACAGGTATGCTCGATAAAAACTGGGATTACTGAGCAGGATTACAGTAGAAATCAGATGGAATAAACTAGAAATGCAGCTGTCACATGCGCCATGCACTGGCATTGCGACACTTCCCGACGCTTTCAGGCTGACAATCCATGCTTTGCCATGGATTCTGCAGACAGTTGCTTTCATCACTATGTTTTAAAGTCGGAGAAATCTCTTAACCTCTCTGTACAATGCAAACTATGTCTCCCAGCCGTGAAAGTGCTGTGAACGTCCAGGAACTGGACATCTCACCTGAAGAAACATAGAAACATAAAACCTGCTCACTTTCACTGATACACACATGGACTCTGTTTACTAGTTTTATTAGCTCGTAATATGCTTCCTACCTGTTCTCAATACGTTTAGAGGCTCTTGTGTTTTAGGGATTAATTGGGGCGACACGTGCCATCACTTTTTTCTTTTTACTCAATGAGTGATTCATGCTGCCAGATACAGCCTCTCATCAAACATTCACATTTATTCCGGAAACTTGCCAAAAGTTTATACTCTATTCTGCATATGAATTTTATTTCTAAATTGAAAGCAGTAAATGGCATTGTTTACACATGCTGGTAAGTGTCTGTGTTATTATTAGGTAAAGAGAAAGTGAGGGTTATTTTAACAAAAAATGTTTTTATTCAGTGCAGCTATTCAAAACAATTGTAAACATGAAACATTTGTAACTCTTTTTTTAATTACATTAACCAAAAACACTTTTTTCTATTAAGACATCACAATGTCTTTGTATGCCAAATATCATTAACAAGATATGTCACATTATGACTGTCAAACTGCCAAGCTGTGCAGATAAAAAGTAATAGTGAACACACATTTGGGTATTTTCTTGTTCAGTGAGAGAAATCTAGCCTTTGCTGCCCTTTAACGAGTGCATCAAAGTCAGGTTGAATGTCTGAGGTGGAGATGCGAAGCACAGCTGACAGATGATCATCAGTAAGAGAGGATCTGAACCTGGATTTGGTAAACTTCATTACTGAGAATGTTTGTTCACATATGTAGGTAGATCCAAACAGAACCAACATCTTCTGAGCATGTCTCCTCATGTTTGGAAAGTTCTCCTCCTTAAGAGATGAGTAGAACTCCAGCAGTGATGCTGACTTAAAGTGCTCTGCCAGTACTGTGTCAGACTGCAGGTCAATGAGCTCCAGCTGAACATCACTGGGTGCATCATCTACTCTGCAGGCAAAGGGAGAGGAAACCAGGTGCATTTCATCCTCAATGTTTTTACAATCATCAAATCGCCTTAAAAACTCACCATGCAAATCTCCTAACATGGATGAGTACCTGCAGAGATGATTGGCTGATGGTCTGACTTATTTAAGGGTTTGCATGTGAGTGAGAGTGTTGTTCTGGAGTTGACTTGAAAGAAACAGCAACTTTCTCATAAAAGCCTTCACCAGGTTATGCATGTCATGAACGAAAAGGCCCTTGCCTTGCAGTTTAGTGCTCAGTTCATTCATCAGTGCCGTCACATCAACAGCAAATGCAAAATCTGCCATCCAGTTCATATCTGAAAGCTCGGGGATGTTTTTGCCTTTCATCTCACAAAACTCTTGAATCTCTGTTTTCAGGTCCCAAAATCTTTTGAGCACTTTGCCCGGACTGAGCCATCTGACAGCTGTGTGGTACATGATGTCACCATGTTCATTCTCATGCTCCTCTAAAAGTGCAACAAACTGCCTGTGATTTAATGCTCGTGCCCTGATAAAGTTAACCGTTTTTGTTACAACATCAATAACATGGTTAAGTTTTAGCACAGACCTGCACAGTACATGCTGATGTATAATACAATGTATCAACACTAAATGATGCTCTGTGCCGAGTTCAGTCACTTTATCTTGGATCTGTTTCAAAAGTCCGACATGTTTTCCTGTCATATTCGGACAACCATCAGTAGTGACGCCTACCAGTTTGTCCCATTTCAGTCCAAGCTTGACCATGCATGCATCGACCTCCTTGAACAGATCACTTCCCGTTGTCGTTCCTTTTATTGACCTCAATGCTGCCAGCTCCTCCGTAATCTTGAAGTCCTGCCTTATTCCCCGGAGAAACACCAGTAACTGGGCAGTGTCACGGACACCACAGCTCTCATCCAAAGCCAAAGAGAAAAAGTCAAAACTTTCAACTCCACTTTTGAGCTGACATTCGAGATTCTCCGCGATTCCTTCCACCCTTCTGGTGACGGTTCGCCTGGACAGCGGGACTTTTTCAAATGCTTCTTTATTCTCAGGGCATATTAGCGCGGCAGAGTCCACCAAGCACTCTTTCACAAACTCGCCATCCGAGAACGGCTTGCTGTTTTTAGCGATTTTGTGGGATATGACGAAGCTGGTCTTGGTCGCTGCATCCCGGGCTGTGTGTAGTTTGCTAAAACAGCCTTGTTGTTTTGCTAGCTTTGCTAGCAAGTCTTCTGATATTCGCGCTCTCTCAGCCTCCGCCAAGTGTCTGTATTTCTCCGCGTGTTTTGTCTCATAATGCTGACTCACATTGTACTCCTTAAACACGGCGACGTGTTCTCCACAAACTAAACAGACGGGTTTACCACCGACTTCAGTAAACAAATATTTAGTGCTCCAAATCTTCTTGAAATTTCGGCCTTCAGCATCCACCTTTCTTTTCTTGACGTGCCCGTACATCATTGAGGGGCGACAATGACCGCTAATCACATGCACTGATTGACTTGTTTTACGGGTTACGTATATGACGTACGTAGGTTACGTACACTGTACATAAATAAACAGGCTTCAAAGTAAAAGCATTTCCGTTTTAGTTTATAGAGCCGATGGTTTTAGTCCACACATTAAAATTCGAAAGAAGCTTTTGTTTTCTTAATTCTAAGCAACCTTTCCCGGGCCGGTCAGAATCGGGTCACGGGCCGCATTTGGCCCGCGGGCCTTAAAATGCCCAGGTCTGGCCTTGAGGAACATGGCCTAATTGTCAACCCTGCTAAGTGCCAGTTTGGTCTGCCTGTGATTGACTTTTTGGGTCATCGTATTTCAACTCAGGGTGCCATTCCATTGCCTTCTAAGGTGCAAGCGGTGACAGATTTCCCTCGTCCAGCCTCGGTTAAGGCCCTGCAGGAGTTTTTGGGCATGATTAATTTCTACAACCTTTCATATTGAGATTACAACTATATACCAAATAAAGGTTTTATCAGCTCTATCAATTACAATGGTCAAATTGTCTCAATGGCTACAGACAGAAAATCGTGGATTTAAATCCACCTGGAGGTGTTTGTGGAATTAACTTGTGTGTGCATGTGTTTCCTCAGGGTTCTCTGGTTTTCTTCCATAGTCCAATTAAATGCATGTTAATGGTAATACTAAACTGACTCTCTGTGTATGTCCCGTGGTAGACTGATGACGTGTTCTGTTTCTTTTGAAACGTATTTTCAGTGACGTCCAGACAAGACGTCAATATAATGTTCAGGAAAGACGTCTCAAAAAACTTTCATTCAGGCTCTTCTGAGGAAGTCTTCTGGATGTCTAGAGACATCGTCTTTAGTTGTGTTCTGGACCTACATGTTGACACAAAGAACAGTGGCTGTGTAAAACACATTGGTTACTGTGGAACTGTGCTGTGTATTCATCAACAACATCTCACATGTTGGAAGATAAACAAGAGCACGGAGCAACATTTTATCAAAAATAATTTATTTATGAAAAATTATTCATTAGAATAAATTGGTTATTTATCAAATAATAATGACATTGGGCCACCACCAGCTAAACTGGAAATAGTTAATGCCAAAAAAAGTGTTATTTAAATTGATTTATGTTTCTCTTTAGATATAACAATCTTGAATAACAGGGAAGGTGTGAGATTCGAGCGCAGGCTGTTTCAAACCAGTGAACCAGGACCGCTTGACCCCGTCAGCTAGAAAGGGTATGTACTGGGTTTCAGAAGATGGCAGTGACTCGAAGTCAGTGGGGACGCGCACTGGGTGGATGTCTGTGACTCCCCCCCCCCCCCTTTTGTGCGAGTCCCTTGCGAAGATCGTGTGAGGAGGGAGACCTCCTCATACAAATGCATCTCCTTGTTTCTGTTGTGGTAAAGTGCGAGCCTCAGCAGAGCGTTGCTCGGTCTTTGACTCGAAGCCTGAATAAGGTTCTTCTGGTACAGACATGGTCTGTTTACCTGAAATGTCTGTATTCTCTGGTTGAGTCATTGGAGCGTGCACAACCATGTCACCTTCGGTGCTCGGTTTTGTACCCTGAAGAACCTGTTCAAGGTTAACATGGTGAGCGCTGGTGATGGTTTTGGTTGTGGAAATGAGGAGAGTTGTGTCATGCGTGTCGTCGCTGGTGAGGGACGAAGGCAGATTGTCAATGAGATGAGAATTAGTTCAAGATTGTGGAATGAACTGTCAGTTAACATCTCTAAAGGTGGAAATGCGGTCACTTTAATCTGACCAGGTGTCAGATAGGTGTCAGATTTTGGACCCGTGGGTTGGCTGAACGATGGCTGTTGGAAGCTGGGTGGCCTAGTTCTTAGCCAATGGGAGTCGGGCTGACGACTTGGGACCAAAGGCGCCGTTTGGTGGCAGCGAGTCGGTTTAGGATGTCCTGACCAATAAGCAGTTCTTCTGTGTCCAGATCAGTGACGTGGATGGGATGCGTCGCTGACATGTCCTGGAAAGCTGTTGACCCAGACACATTGAGTGATGTGGTGCAAGTCCTGAGTGAAGCCTCGGTTGTTTATGCTACACTCTTCCACCTGAAGTGGCTTTCCTTAAGTGGCATGCACAAGCGTGGTTCTAGCAACCCGTGCGAAGGTGTCTGAACACATGAGGGGGATTTCTGACCCAGTACCAAGCAGTGAGAGAGTGTCAACAACCCCTACCACCACTGAAGTGTATCTGTGGTTGGCATAGCCAAGATTACCCAAGAATGTCAAATGGGCCTCTTTCACCTCCTGGATCTCCTCCTCCTGCCAAAATGAACTTTGTGTGCGGAGGGGAGGGGCCAAGTCATGCGGTCAGGGGGAGCCAGGTCCCTTCTTACCAGGCGGGTTCAGGTGCTGCTTCACCACTCTGATGCAGGTTTTAATCCACTGTGGGACATCTGCATCCCAGTTGTTTTGAGTCTGACCTCAGCCTCGGTTTTTAGACTTACCTCTCCTCACCTGAGACCTCAGGACACCTGCATCACCATCATAGTTTTCACCTGAACGGTGGTGCAGCTCCCACACCATCTGCGCATGTTTGCGGAGGTCTTTCATGGTGGGGTTTTGGTCCTGCAGAAAAGGGCGACATCGATCCACACACTGTTGTGGAGGTTGTTAACGAAGAGGGACTTAAAAGTCTGGTCTTTGTCCAATCCTGGTGCATTGTGGCCTTGGAAGTAGGCAGCCCTTAGGCACCTATAAATACTATTTGGGAGTCTCCGCCCCCTTTTGAGTGATTGTAAATGCACCAAAGTTTGCAGAGGCAGGATCATTGTGCAGATGATCCTGCTTCCCTAAGTGCATGACAGAGGGCTGAGTAATGGTCTCTGATGGCAGATGGGAGGGACTCTATGTAAACATGGACACTCCTGGATGTCATCTTCCAGAGAAGCGTAAGCTTCTCTCGGGACGAAGGATGAGGCAGGTTGAAGAGGCAGCGTTCAACCTCCACCAGGTTGTCCGCTACACGAATCTCCGGGTTGTTTGGTTCGAACTGCTCTATGTCCTCTGCAAGGGACTCAAGCTGGCTGGTCCAAAGACCAGGTACCCTTGGGATATCGGAATGGTCAGAGTCATCTGAGCTAGAACATCCTGGTTCTCTCCGGTGGAGAGAGTGAGGGAGCTGATAGCACTGTCAGGTGCTGGAAAATGACAATGTTCCTTCTCCTGAAAAGGAGTGAAAGAGCTGCGAGACCACGTGGTGGTGTGGCTGAGAGCACTGATATCCATCAGTGTGTCATAGCAACTCGCTGTTGAGGTTTCTTCTCTCCTGTGTAGACAGGCATAGAAGACCGGCGACAACAGTCTTCAACTGGGTCATGTGGCTCCCGAGGTATCTTTGCTCTGAGCACGCAGTGTCTCTGACGACTCATGGTAGGAGTCACGCAAAAGCTGTGTTTCGAAAAGTGCGAAAATGTTGTTAATGCACCTGTGGCTTTCACTTCTGTAGTCTATACAAATTGTAACCTCGCAACTGCAACACAGTGTTTTTAGCACCTTGGGTGAGCAATAGTTGTGTTAGTGTACATTTATCTGGGTAGATACTTGAATAGTGAAAGTACGAGTTTGTCCTAATGAAATTAAAACTTTATTCTAAAAACATACTCAGTATCTCGTCTGAAGCATCTTTTCGGCCACAACTGATGAAAAGACCATCACAGTCAAATCCAGCATAATAAAAGAGGTTGAAACTGCTTTAACCTTATAAACACTTCATGTTTAAACTTGAATTGAAAAGTACCAGTTTGCTCTAAGGAAACAAAAACTTTATTCCAAAATTACTCTATATCCCGTGTGGAGCATCATTTCGGCCACTCCTGATGAAATGAAAATAGCAGTTACTCCACTAAATAAAAATGGTTGAAACTGCTTGAACCTGATAAACAAATCATTTAAACTTGAACTGAGAAAGTACTAGTTTGTTCTAATGAAATAAAAACTTTATTCCAAAATCACTCTATATCCCGTGAGGAGCATCATTTTGGCCACTACTGATGAAATGAAAATAGCAGTTACTCCACTAAATAAAACTGGTTGAAACTGCTTGAACCTGATAAACACATCATTTAAAAGTTGAATAGTGAGAGTTTAGTATGTTTCGTGAAATACAAACTTTATTCTAAAAACACACTCAGTATCTCGTCTGAAGCATTTTTTCGGCCACAACTGATGAGAAGACCATAGCAGTCAAATCCAGCATAATGAAACTGCTTAAACCTGATAAACACTTCATGTTTAAACTTGAATAGTGAAAGTACGACTATGGTCTAGTAAAATACAAACTTTGTTCTAAAAACCAACTCTCAAGCTCCTCATCCTATCTCTAAGGGTGCGCTCAGCCACCCTACGCAGGAAGCTCACTTCAACCGCTTGTATCCGGGATCTCGTTCTTTCGGTCATGACCCATAGTTCATGGCTGTGGTGGAGGCAATAACTCGGGTCTGGGAGGAGTTTGGAGAGGCCATGGAAGAGGACTTTCGGTCTGCCCCGAGGAAATTCTGGCAAACCGACTCCATGCTCCAGGAGCATGGAGTCCGGGGCCCTTCATCCCTGCAACATTGCGTGACGCGGGGACGGTACCTCTGGACAGGCAGAATGGGGTCGTGGTCCCTCTCTTCAAGGAGGGGGATCGGAGGGTGTGTTCCAACTACAGAGGGATCACACTCCTCAGCCTCCCTAGGAAAGTCTATTCCAGTGTACTGGAGTGGAGGGTCCGGCCGTTAGTCAAACCTTGGATCCAAGAGGAATAATGCGGTTTTCATTCTGGTCGTGGAACACTGGACCAGCTCTATACCCTCCACCAGCTGCTTGAGGGTTCATGGGAGTTTGCCCAACCAGTCCACATGTGTTTTCTGGATCTTGAGAAGGCGTTCGACCGCGTCCCCTGAGACATCCTGTGGGGGGGTGCTCCGGGAGCATGGAGTCCGGGGCCCTTTGTTAAGCGCTGTTCAGTCTTTGTATTCCCGGAACAGGAGTTTGGTTTGCATTGGCGGCAATAAGTCGGACCTGTTTGGTAATCTATACAAATCTATACAAGAGAAGGTATAAAGGGTGATAAAGGGTGATAAAGGGTGATAAAGAGGAAGTGGTCCGAGCCCAGGTGAACGGGTCGATTTAAGGTCGTCGAGAGGACGTCTCACGCTGTTCGGCTGAGTGACAAAGGCTCCCCAGGAAAGTCTATTCCAGGGTACTGGAGAGGAGGGTCCGGCCGTTTGTCGAACCCTGGATAAAAGAGGAACAATGCGGTGCCATCTGTCGCAGTGTACTCTGGCGGGAGAACCACATCGCACTCTTCAGGAGACCTCCATCCATCTGAAGCAAGTTGCCCCTGGATCGGCTGATCCAGGAGACAGCTCCACACGTCAAAGGGCGGAATAATCCCTGTACACCGAAGTAAGAAGAACACAGAGAAGTAGACGGCAGCAAGGGAGGAGGTGAAATAGCGCTCCTCTCTGTTCATGTGACGTGCCAAGTCCATCCATCCATCCATCCATTTTCTGCCGCTTATCCGGGGCCGGGTCGCGGAGGCAACTCTGCTCAGACTTCCCTCACCCCAGACACTTCCTCCAGCTCTTCCGGTGGGACCCCAAGGCGTTCCCAGGCCAGCTGAGAGACAGGGCAACTCCAGAGAGAGAGGGCAACTCCAGAGCAGTGGAGTATCCAGCCCCCGTCGAGGAGCTGGGTTCCGGAGTCCGGTATCTCTCAGCCTCCTTCACAAGCTCGGGCTACTTCCCCCCAGCGAGGTCACATTCCATGTCCCAATAGCCAGATTCTGTGGCCGGGGATCGGGTCGTCGAGGCCTCTGCCGTCGACTGCCCCCCAATCCACAATGCACCCGACCCCTACGGCAGCCTCTGTAGGTGGTGGGCCCACAGGAGGGGCAAGTCCCCCGACAACATAGCTCCGAGGGTCATTCGGGTGCTCAAACTCCCCCACCACGACAAGGTTGCAGTTCAAGGGCGAGTCACCACCGTTTAAAAGTTTTGTATGTTGCTATTTGAGTATATGATTGTTGATTTTGCTTACATATGACCTCTATTATACGAAGAGTGCCTCATACTGTATTGACACTAATTATTGACCTCTGGGGTCAGAGGTCAAAAGGGGAATTGAAGGAATATAGTGGTTGAACATTTGTTTTCTGTGTGACAACTGGACATATTGTATTCAGTTGTGTTTCTACACTACTGGGTTTTCTCCCACTGCCCAAGTTGGGAAAACACAGCTATAAATCCATGTTCAGGGACATTCCAAGTTGGTTGGCGATGTCTCCTCAGTGCTCTACTTGCAAAAACATGGTCAAGGTAAGATTGGATCAACAGATAAGAGGTCAGAGGTCACTTTGTCCCACAGAACGTCAAGCTCTGAGAAGAACCAGTTTGAAGCAGTTTTGGGAACAAAGGAATAGCAAATTCACTATAGCAACGCATACATCACGAGGAACCGACCAATGTGAGGTTGAGGTGGTGTATGCAAATGTATAAATATGAACCACGTGTTGCAGTTGTGCCCTTCTTCATTGTAAACCTGGCCTGCACACTTGGGTCTGCAAGGAAGAACGGTCTGAGCTCGTATTATGTAATCTGATATATGTATTTTTGTAATCTCTTGTTTGTGTGATTATTAAATTCACTATTGAAGAAATTAACTCTGTTCCTGCCTCTCCCGGATCAAACGAACAAGCAGGAATTCAGGGGAACACAGGAACGAATTCCAACACTAAGCATCTCTACATAAAGTCAGTAACACGATTTCTCTAGATTAAACCAGTCTGAGATGCTATATCTAAAGACAGTAACGGGATTGATTTTTTTAATTTTTTTTATTAAACCAGCCTGAGCAGCTCCATCTAGAGACAGTAACGTGATTTTCTAAATCAAACCAGCCTGAGCAGCACCATCTAGAGACAGTAACGTGATTTTCTAAATCAAACCAGCCTGATCAGCTCTATCTAAAGACAGTAATGTGATTTCCTAGATCAAACCAGCCTGATCACCTCTATCTTAAGAAAATAACATGATTTTTTTCTCAATTAAACCAGCCTGAGCAGCTCTATCTTAAAGGAGTACAGTAGGATTTTCCCGAATTTTAGGAAAGAACCGCCCTCTCCACCTTTTGAAAAATGCACGCAAAGCTCTACCTGCTCCCGAGATGGAACGCCTACTAAAACGTGTGCGAGAGACATGAACGAGCCCAGTTCTCCTCGTGCACGCACTGTTTACAAGTCACAAGTCAGCATCGACACGATTTTCCTCGATTAAACCATGGTCCAAGTGGAGGAACGTGGGAGCAGCGCTTCAAAGGGTTGAGTGGAAATCTCCACCAACGGCTGATCCCACGTTTCATCGGGCTCATCCATCCCTCCGGACAGGGCCTCACAGCCAGAGACAGGTGAGCCGTTTAGGGACTATTCAGTAACAAGAACTTAGAGCTGTGATTTCACTTGTATATAAGTTAAAGATGTAAAGCAAAGTTGGACTCTTCAGGTGATGAAATATACATTAAATGTCCACCAATGACTGTTGAGATGGTTGATCATTTAGTTTTAAACGTAGTAAACATAGAAAATACTTTGGCTGGTTATTGTGATTAAATTAAATTACATCTCACAACAAAACATGCTTTTAAAATAACAAAGACATTTGATCCAAATTACATTGAATTTAATACAAGAGACCCATTCTACAAAACAAACCTTTCCTCCTGCAATTAGCCTTTCAATACCACCTCACTCCGTGTGTGTTGTCCTCACAATCAATCCAAGTGATCTGGTGTCTCCTGGTGTTGATCTTAAGAGTCTCTCAACTTGTGGAACCTGTGCATTTAACACTTTTCTTTTGTCTACAGTGTGTTGTGGGAATCTCCCAGAACCTGTATCTCGCCCACCTTGCTGCTCCTCCTGTCACCTGCAGTACAAGGTGATTTCGTCTGTCCACTTCTGGCTCTAAAGACTCTTCTGGCTGTTTGTACCTACATGAACATCATTACATGCAGCTTGTTTACCAGAGCTTTACTTCAAGTCATTGCACAGCTAGAAAACTTTAGTTTAGTAAGTCTCAGTAAGGTCTGAGTGTGTATCACATGTTTAGGTGCAACCAGGGTTGGGTAGTCATGGAATACATGTAACAGTGTTACATAATTAGGATACAAAAAACATATAACTGTAATCTGTTACAGTACATAAAAAAATGTGTAATCTCGTTACAGGTATGCTCGATAAAAACTGGGATTACTGAGCAGGATTACAGTAGAAATCAGATGGAATAAACTAGAAATGCAGCTGTCACATGCGCCATGCACTGGCATTGCGACACTTCCCGACGCTTTCAGGCTGACAATCCATGCTTTGCCATGGATTCTGCAGACAGTTGCTTTCATCACTATGTTTTAAAGTCGGAGAAATCTCTTAACCTCTCTGTACAATGCAAACTATGTCTCCCAGCCGTGAAAGTGCTGTGAACGTCCAGGAACTGGACATCTCACCTGAAGAAACATAGAAACATAAAACCTGCTCACTTTCACTGATACACACATGGACTCTGTTTACTAGTTTTATTAGCTCGTAATATGCTTCCTACCTGTTCTCAATACGTTTAGAGGCTCTTGTGTTTTAGGGATTAATTGGGGCGACACGTGCCATCACTTTTTTCTTTTTACTCAATGAGTGATTCATGCTGCCAGATACAGCCTCTCATCAAACATTCACATTTATTCCGGAAACTTGCCAAAAGTTTATACTCTATTCTGCATATGAATTTTATTTCTAAATTGAAAGCAGTAAATGGCATTGTTTACACATGCTGGTAAGTGTCTGTGTTATTATTAGGTAAAGAGAAAGTGAGGGTTATTTTAACAAAAAATGTTTTTATTCAGTGCAGCTATTCAAAACAATTGTAAACATGAAACATTTGTAACTCTTTTTTTAATTACATTAACCAAAAACACTTTTTTCTATTAAGACATCACAATGTCTTTGTATGCCAAATATCATTAACAAGATATGTCACATTATGACTGTCAAACTGCCAAGCTGTGCAGATAAAAAGTAATAGTGAACACACATTTGGGTATTTTCTTGTTCAGTGAGAGAAATCTAGCCTTTGCTGCCCTTTAACGAGTGCATCAAAGTCAGGTTGAATGTCTGAGGTGGAGATGCGAAGCACAGCTGACAGATGATCATCAGTAAGAGAGGATCTGAACCTGGATTTGGTAAACTTCATTACTGAGAATGTTTGTTCACATATGTAGGTAGATCCAAACAGAACCAACATCTTCTGAGCATGTCTCCTCATGTTTGGAAAGTTCTCCTCCTTAAGAGATGAGTAGAACTCCAGCAGTGATGCTGACTTAAAGTGCTCTGCCAGTACTGTGTCAGACTGCAGGTCAATGAGCTCCAGCTGAACATCACTGGGTGCATCATCTACTCTGCAGGCAAAGGGAGAGGAAACCAGGTGCATTTCATCCTCAATGTTTTTACAATCATCAAATCGCCTTAAAAACTCACCATGCAAATCTCCTAACATGGATGAGTACCTGCAGAGATGATTGGCTGATGGTCTGACTTATTTAAGGGTTTGCATGTGAGTGAGAGTGTTGTTCTGGAGTTGACTTGAAAGAAACAGCAACTTTCTCATAAAAGCCTTCACCAGGTTATGCATGTCATGAACGAAAAGGCCCTTGCCTTGCAGTTTAGTGCTCAGTTCATTCATCAGTGCCGTCACATCAACAGCAAATGCAAAATCTGCCATCCAGTTCATATCTGAAAGCTCGGGGATGTTTTTGCCTTTCATCTCACAAAACTCTTGAATCTCTGTTTTCAGGTCCCAAAATCTTTTGAGCACTTTGCCCGGACTGAGCCATCTGACAGCTGTGTGGTACATGATGTCACCATGTTCATTCTCATGCTCCTCTAAAAGTGCAACAAACTGCCTGTGATTTAATGCTCGTGCCCTGATAAAGTTAACCGTTTTTGTTACAACATCAATAACATGGTTAAGTTTTAGCACAGACCTGCACAGTACATGCTGATGTATAATACAATGTATCAACACTAAATGATGCTCTGTGCCGAGTTCAGTCACTTTATCTTGGATCTGTTTCAAAAGTCCGACATGTTTTCCTGTCATATTCGGACAACCATCAGTAGTGACGCCTACCAGTTTGTCCCATTTCAGTCCAAGCTTGACCATGCATGCATCGACCTCCTTGAACAGATCACTTCCCGTTGTCGTTCCTTTTATTGACCTCAATGCTGCCAGCTCCTCCGTAATCTTGAAGTCCTGCCTTATTCCCCGGAGAAACACCAGTAACTGGGCAGTGTCACGGACACCACAGCTCTCATCCAAAGCCAAAGAGAAAAAGTCAAAACTTTCAACTCCACTTTTGAGCTGACATTCGAGATTCTCCGCGATTCCTTCCACCCTTCTGGTGACGGTTCGCCTGGACAGCGGGACTTTTTCAAATGCTTCTTTATTCTCAGGGCATATTAGCGCGGCAGAGTCCACCAAGCACTCTTTCACAAACTCGCCATCCGAGAACGGCTTGCTGTTTTTAGCGATTTTGTGGGATATGACGAAGCTGGTCTTGGTCGCTGCATCCCGGGCTGTGTGTAGTTTGCTAAAACAGCCTTGTTGTTTTGCTAGCTTTGCTAGCAAGTCTTCTGATATTCGCGCTCTCTCAGCCTCCGCCAAGTGTCTGTATTTCTCCGCGTGTTTTGTCTCATAATGCTGACTCACATTGTACTCCTTAAACACGGCGACGTGTTCTCCACAAACTAAACAGACGGGTTTACCACCGACTTCAGTAAACAAATATTTAGTGCTCCAAATCTTCTTGAAATTTCGGCCTTCAGCATCCACCTTTCTTTTCTTGACGTGCCCGTACATCATTGAGGGGCGACAATGACCGCTAATCACATGCACTGATTGACTTGTTTTACGGGTTACGTATATGACGTACGTAGGTTACGTACACTGTACATAAATAAACAGGCTTCAAAGTAAAAGCATTTCCGTTTTAGTTTATAGAGCCGATGGTTTTAGTCCACACATTAAAATTCGAAAGAAGCTTTTGTTTTCTTAATTCTAAGCAACCTTTCGCGGGCCGGTCAGAATCGGGTCACGGGCCGCATTTGGCCCGCGGGCCTTAAAATGCCCAGGTCTGGCCTTGAGGAACATGGCCTAATTGTCAACCCTGCTAAGTGCCAGTTTGGTCTGCCTGTGATTGACTTTTTGGGTCATCGTATTTCAACTCAGGGTGCCATTCCATTGCCTTCTAAGGTGCAAGCGGTGACAGATTTCCCTCGTCCAGCCTCGGTTAAGGCCCTGCAGGAGTTTTTGGGCATGATTAATTTCTACAACCTTTCATATTGAGATTACAACTATATACCAAATAAAGGTTTTATCAGCTCTATCAATTACAATGGTCAAATTGTCTCAATGGCTACAGACAGAAAATCGTGGATTTAAATCCACCTGGAGGTGTTTGTGGAATTAACTTGTGTGTGCATGTGTTTCCTCAGGGTTCTCTGGTTTTCTTCCATAGTCCAATTAAATGCATGTTAATGGTAATACTAAACTGACTCTCTGTGTATGTCCCGTGGTAGACTGATGACGTGTTCTGTTTCTTTTGAAACGTATTTTCAGTGACGTCCAGACAAGACGTCAATATAATGTTCAGGAAAGACGTCTCAAAAAACTTTCATTCAGGCTCTTCTGAGGAAGTCTTCTGGATGTCTAGAGACATCGTCTTTAGTTGTGTTCTGGACCTACATGTTGACACAAAGAACAGTGGCTGTGTAAAACACATTGGTTACTGTGGAACTGTGCTGTGTATTCATCAACAACATCTCACATGTTGGAAGATAAACAAGAGCACGGAGCAACATTTTATCAAAAATAATTTATTTATGAAAAATTATTCATTAGAATAAATTGGTTATTTATCAAATAATAATGACATTGGGCCACCACCAGCTAAACTGGAAATAGTTAATGCCAAAAAAAGTGTTATTTAAATTGATTTATGTTTCTCTTTAGATATAACAATCTTGAATAACAGGGAAGGTGTGAGATTCGAGCGCAGGCTGTTTCAAACCAGTGAACCAGGACCGCTTGACCCCGTCAGCTAGAAAGGGTATGTACTGGGTTTCAGAAGATGGCAGTGCCTCGAAGTCAGTGGGGACGCGCACTGGGTGGATGTCTGTGACTCCCCCCCCCCCCCCCCTTTTGTGCGAGTCCCTTGCGAAGATCGTGTGAGGAGGGAGACCTCCTCATACAAATGCATCTCCTTGTTTCTGTTGTGGTAAAGTGCGAGCCTCAGCAGAGCGTTGCTCGGTCTTTGACTCGAAGCCTGAATAAGGTTCTTCTGGTACAGATATGGTCTGTTTACCTGAAATGTCTGTATTCTCTGGTTGAGTCATTGGAGCGTGCACAACCATGTCACCTTCGGTGCTCGGTTTTGTACCCTGAAGAACCTGTTCAAGGTTAACATGGTGAGCGCTGGTGATGGTTTTGGTTGTGGAAATGAGAGTTGTGTCATGCGTGTCGTCGCTGGTGAGGGACGAAGGCAGATTGTCAATGAGATGAGAATTAGTTCAAGATTGTGGAATGAACTGTCAGTTAACATCTCTAAAGGTGGAAATGCGGTCACTTTAATCTGACCAGGTGTCAGATTTTGGACCCGTGGGTTGGCTGAACGATTGCTGTTAGAAGCTGGGTGGCCTAGTTCTTAGCCAATGGGAGTCGGGCTGACGACTTGGGACCAAAGGCGCCGTTTGGTGGCAGCGAGTCGGTTTAGGATGTCCTGACCAATAAGCAGTTCTTCTGTGTCCAGATCAGTGACGTGGATGGGATGCGTCGCTGACATGTCCTGGAAAGCTGTTGACCCAGACACATTGAGTGATGTGGTGCAAGTCCTGAGTGAAGCCTCGGTTGTTTATGCTACACTCTTCCACCTGAAGTGGCTTTCCTTAAGTGGCATGCGCAAGCGTGGTTCTAGCAACCCGTGCGAAGGTGTCTGAACACATGAGGGGGATTTCTGACCCAGTACCAAGCAGTGAGAGAGTGTCAACAACCCCTACCACCACTGAAGTGTATCTGTGGGGCATAGCCAAGATTACCCAAGAATTTCAAATGGGCCTCTTTCACCTCCTGGATCTCCTCCTCCTGCCAAAATGAACTTTGTGTGCGGAGGGGAGGGGCCAAGTCATGCGGTCAGGGGGAGCCAGGTCCCTTCTTACCAGGCGGGTTCAGGTGCTGCTTCACCACTCTGATGCAGGTTTTAATCCACTGTGGGACATCTGCATCCCAGTTGTTTTGAGTCTGACCTCAGCCTCGGTTTTTAGACTTACCTCTCCTCACCTGAGACCTCAGGACACCTGCATCACCATCATAGTTTTCACCTGAACGGTGGTGCAGCTCCCACACCATCTGCGCATGTTTGCGGAGGTCTTTCATGGTGGGGTTTTGGTCCTGCAGAAAAGGGCGACATCGATCCACACACTGTTGTGGAGGTTGTTAACGAAGAGGGACTTAAAAGTCTGGTCTTTGTCCAATCCTGGTGCATTGTGGCCTTGGAAGTAGGCAGCCCTTAGGCACCTATAAATACTATCTGGGAGTCTCCGCCCCCTTTTGAGTGATTGTAAATGCACCAAAGTTTGCAGAGGCAGGATCATTGTGCAGATGATCCTGCTTCCCTAAGTGCATGACAGAGGGCTGAGTAATGGTCTCTGATGGCAGATGGGAGGGACTCTATGTAAACATGGACACTCCTGGATGTCATCTTCCAGAGAAGCGTAAGCTTCTCTCGGGACGAAGGATGAGGCAGGTTGAAGAGGCAGCGTTCAACCTCCACCAGGTTGTCCGCTACACGAATCTCCGGGTTGTTTGGTTCGAACTGCTCTATGTCCTCTGCAAGGGACTCAAGCTGGCTGGTCCAAAGACCAGGTACCCTTGGGATATCGGAATGGCCAGAGTCATCTGAGCTAGAACATCCTGGTTCTCTCCGGTGGAGAGAGTGAGGGAGCTGATAGCACTGTCAGGTGCTGGAAAATGACAATGTTCCTTCTCCTGAAAAGGAGTGAAAGAGCTGCGAGACCACGTGGTGGTGTGGCTGAGAGCACTGATATCCATCAGTGTGTCATAGCAACTCGCTGTTGAGGTTTCTTCTCTCCTGTGTAGACAGGCATAGAAGACCGGCGACAACAGTCTTCAACTGGGTCATGTGGCTCCCGAGGTATCTTTGCTCTGAGCACGCAGTGTCTCTGACGACTCATGGTAGGAGTCACGCAAAAGCTGTGTTTCGAAAAGTGCGAAAATGTTGTTAATGCACCTGTGGCTTTCACTTCTGTAGTCTATACAAATTGTAACCTCGCAACTGCAACACAGTGTTTTTAGCACCTTGGGTGAGCAATAGTTGTGTTAGTGTACATTTATCTGGGTAGATACTTGAATAGTGAAAGTACGAGTTTGTCCTAATGAAATTAAAACTTTATTCTAAAAACATACTCAGTATCTCGTCTGAAGCATCTTTTCGGCCACAACTGATGAAAAGACCATCACAGTCAAATCCAGCATAATAAAAGAGGTTGAAACTGCTTTAACCTTATAAACACTTCATGTTTAAACTTGAATTGAAAAGTACCAGTTTGCTCTAAGGAAACAAAAACTTTATTCCAAAATTACTCTATATCCCGTGTGGAGCATCATTTCGGCCACTCCTGATGAAATGAAAATAGCAGTTACTCCACTAAATAAAAATGGTTGAAACTGCTTGAACCTGATAAACAAATCATTTAAACTTGAACTGAGAAAGTACTAGTTTGTTCTAATGAAATAAAAACTTTCTTACAAAATTACTCTATATCCCGTGTGGAGCATCATTTCGGCCACTCCTGATGAAATGAAAATAGCAGTTACTCCACTAAATAAAAATGGTTGAAACTGCTTGAACCTGATAAACAAATCATTTAAACTTGAACTGAGAAAGTACTAGTTTGTTCTAATGAAATAAAAACTTTCTTCCAAAATTACTCTATATCCCGTGTGGAGCATCATTTCGGCCACTCCTGATGAAATGAAAATAGCAGTTACTCCACTAAATAAAACTGGTTGAAACTGCTTGAACCTGATAAACACATCATTTAACCTTGAATTGAGAAAGTACTAGTTTGTTCTAAGGAAATAAAAACTTTCTCCAAAATTACTCTATATCCCGTGTGGAGCATCATTTCGGCCACTCCTGGTGAAATGAAAATAACAGTTACTCCACTAAATATAATTGTTTGAAAGTGCTTGCAACTGCTATGTCCATCATGTTTAACCTTGAATTGAGAAAGTACTAGTTTGTTCTAATGAAATAAAAACTTTCTTCCAAAATTACTCAATATCCCGTGTGGAGCATCATTTCGGCCACTCCTGATGAAATGAAAATAGCAGTTACTCCACTAAATATAATTGGTTGAAAGTACTTGCAACTGCTAAGTCCATCATGTTTAAACTTGAATTGAGAAAGTACTAGTTTGTTCTAATGAAATAAAAACTTTATTCCAAAATCACTCTATATCCCGTGAGGAGCATCATTTCGGCCACTACTGATGAAATGAAAATAGCAGTTACTCCACTAAATAAAACTGGTTGAAACTGCTTGAACCTGATAAACACATCATTTTAACTTGAATTGAGAAAGTACTAGTTTGTTCTAATGAAATAAAAACTTTCTTCCAAAATTACTCTATATCCCGTGTGGAGCATCATTTCGGCCACTCCTTATGAAATGAAAATAGCAGTTACTCCACTAAATATAATTGGTTGAAAGTACTTGCAACTGCTAAGTCCATCATGTTTAAACTTGAATTGAGAAAGTACTAGTTTGTTCTAATGAAATAAAAACTTTATTCCAAAATCACTCTATATCCCGTGAGGAGCATCATTTCGGCCACTCCTTATGAAATGAAAATAGCAGTTACTCCACTAAATAAAACTGGTTGAAACTGCTTGAACCTGATAAACACATCATTTAAAAGTTGAATAGTGAGAGTTTAGTATGTTTCGTGAAATACAAACTTTATTCTAAAAACACACTCAGTATCTCGTCTGAAGCATTTTTTCGGCCACAACTGATGAGAAGACCATAGCAGTCAAATCCAGCATAATGAAACTGCTTAAACCTGATAAACACTTCATGTTTAAACTTGAATAGTGAAAGTACGACTATGGTCTAGTAAAATACAAACTTTGTTCTAAAAACCAACTCTCAAGCTCCTCATCCTATCTCTAAGGGTGCGCTCAGCCACCCTACGCAGGAAGCTCACTTCAACCGCTTGTATCCGGGATCTCGTTCTTTCGGTCATGACCCATAGTTCATGGCTGTGGTGGAGGCAATAACTCGGGTCTGGGAGGAGTTTGGAGAGGCCATGGAAGAGGACTTTCGGTCTGCCCCGAGGAAATTCTGGCAAACCGACTCCATGCTCCAGGAGCATGGAGTCCGGGGCCCTTCATCCCTGCAACATCGCGTGACGCGGGGACGGTACCTCTGGACAGGCAGAATGGGGTCGTGGTCCCTCTCTTCAAGGAGGGGGATCGGAGGGTGTGTTCCAACTACAGAGGGATCACACTCCTCAGCCTCCCTAGGAAAGTCTATTCCAGTGTACTGGAGTGGAGGGTCCGGCCGTTAGTCAAACCTTGGATCCAAGAGGAATAATGCGGTTTTCATTCTGGTCGTGGAACACTGGACCAGCTCTATACCCTCCACCAGCTGCTTGAGGGTTCATGGGAGTTTGCCCAACCAGTCCACATGTGTTTTCTGGATCTTGAGAAGGCGTTCGACCGCGTCCCCTGAGACATCCTGTGGGGGGGTGCTCCGGGAGCATGGAGTCCGGGGCCCTTTGTTAAGCGCTGTTCAGTCTTTGTATTCCCGGAACAGGAGTTTGGTTTGCATTGGCGGCAATAAGTCGGACCTGTTTGGTAATCTATACAAATCTATACAAGAGAAGGTATAAAGGGTGATAAAGGGTGATAAAGGGTGATAAAGAGGAAGTGGTCCGAGCCCAGGTGAACGGGTCGATTTAAGGTCGTCGAGAGGACGTCTCACGCTGTTCGGCTGAGTGACAAAGGCTCCCCAGGAAAGTCTATTCCAGGGTACTGGAGAGGAGGGTCCGGCCGTTTGTCGAACCCTGGATAAAAGAGGAACAATGCGGTGCCATCTGTCGCAGTGTACTCTGGCGGGAGAACCACATCGCACTCTTCAGGAGACCTCCATCCATCTGAAGCAAGTTGCCCCTGGATCGGCTGATCCAGGAGACAGCTCCACACGTCAAAGGGCGGAATAATCCCTGTACACCGAAGTAAGAAGAACACAGAGAAGTAGACGGCAGCAAGGGAGGAGGTGAAATAGCGCTCCTCTCTGTTCATGTGACGTGCCAAGTCCATCCATCCATCCATCCATTTTCTGCCGCTTATCCGGGGCCGGGTCGCGGAGGCAACTCTGCTCAGACTTCCCTCACCCCAGACACTTCCTCCAGCTCTTCCGGTGGGACCCCAAGGCGTTCCCAGGCCAGCCGAGAGACAGGGCAACTCCAGAGAGAGAGGGCAACTCCAGAGCAGTGGAGTATCCAGCCCCCGTCGAGGAGCTGGGTTCCGGAGTCCGGTATCTCTCAGCCTCCTTCACAAGCTCGGGCTACTTCCCCCCAGCGAGGTCACATTCCATGTCCCAATAGCCAGATTCTGTGGCCGGGGATCGGGTCGTCGAGGCCTCTGCCGTCGACTGCCCCCCAATCCACAATGCACCCGACCCCTACGGCAGCCTCTGTAGGTGGTGGGCCCACAGGAGGGGCAAGTCCCCCGACAACATAGCTCCGAGGGTCATTCGGGTGCTCAAACTCCCCCACCACGACAAGGTTGCAGTTCAAGGGGGAGTCACCACCGTTTAAAAGTTTTGTATGTTGCTATTTGAGTATATGATTGTTGATTTTGCTTACATATGACCTCTATTATACGAAGAGTGCCTCATACTGTATTGACACTAATTATTGACCTCTGGGGTCAGAGGTCAAAAGGGGAATTGAAGGAATATAGTGGTTGAACATTTGTTTTCTGTGTGACAACTGGACATATTGTATTCAGTTGTGTTTCTACACTACTGGGTTTTCTCCCACTGCCCAAGTTGGGAAAACACAGCTATAAATCCATGTTCAGGGACATTCCAAGTTGGTTGGCGATGTCTCCTCAGTGCTCTACTTGCAAAAACATGGTCAAGGTAAGATTGGATCAACAGATAAGAGGTCAGAGGTCACTTTGTCCCACAGAACGTCAAGCTCTGAGAAGAACCAGTTTGAAGCAGTTTTGGGAACAAAGGAATAGCAAATTCACTATAGCAACGCATACATCACGAGGAACCGACCAATGTGAGGTTGAGGTGGTGTATGCAAATGTATAAATATCAACCACGTGTTGCAGTTGTGCCCTTCTTCATTGTAAACCTGGCCTGCACACTTGGGTCTGCAAGGAAGAACGGTCTGAGCTCGTATTATGTAATCTGATATATGTATTTTTGTAATCTCTTGTTTTTGTGATTATTAAATTCACTATTGAAGAAATTAACTCTGTTCCTGCCTCTCCCGGATCAAACGAACAAGCAGGAATTCAGGGGAACACAGGAACGAATTCCAACACTAAGCATCTCTACATAAAGTCAGTAACACGATTTCTCTAGATTAAACCAGTCTGAGATGCTATATCTAAAGACAGTAACGGGATTGATTTTTTTAATTTTTTTTATTAAACCAGCCTGAGCAGCTCCATCTAGAGACAGTAACGTGATTTTCTAAATCAAACCAGCCTGAGCAGCACCATCTAGAGACAGTAACGTGATTTTCTAAATCAAACCAGCCTGATCAGCTCTATCTAAAGACAGTAATGTGATTTCCTAGATCAAACCAGCCTGATCACCTCTATCTTAAGAAAATAACATGATTTTTTTCTCAATTAAACCAGCCTGAGCAGCTCTATCTTAAAGGAGTACAGTAGGATTTTCCCGAATTTTAGGAAAGAACCGCCCTCTCCACCTTTTGAAAAATGCACGCAAAGCTCTACCTGCTCCCGAGATGGAACGCCTACTAAAACGTGTGCGAGAGACATGAACGAGCCCAGTTCTCCTCGTGCACGCACTGTTTACAAGTCACAAGTCAGCATCGACACGATTTTCCTCGATTAAACCATGGTCCAAGTGGAGGAACGTGGGAGCAGCGCTTCAAAGGGTTGAGTGGAAATCTCCACCAACGGCTGATCCCACGTTTCATCGGGCTCATCCATCCCTCCGGACAGGGCCTCACAGCCAGAGACAGGTGAGCCGTTTAGGGACTATTCAGTAACAAGAACTTAGAGCTGTGATTTCACTTGTATATAAGTTAAAGATGTAAAGCAAAGTTGGACTCTTCAGGTGATGAAATATACATTAAATGTCCACCAATGACTGTTGAGATGGTTGATCATTTAGTTTTAAACGTAGTAAACATAGAAAATACTTTGGCTGGTTATTGTGATTAAATTAAATTACATCTCACAACAAAACATGCTTTTAAAATAACAAAGACATTTGATCCAAATTACATTGAATTTAATACAAGAGACCCATTCTACAAAACAAACCTTTCCTCCTGCAATTAGCCTTTCAATACCACCTCACTCCGTGTGTGTTGTCCTCACAATCAATCAAAGTGATCTGGTGTCTCCTGGTGTTGATCTTAAGAGTCTCTCAACTTGTGGAACCTGTGCATTTAACACTTTTCTTTTGTCTACAGTGTGTTGTGGGAATCTCCCAGAACCTGTATCTCGCCCACCTTGCTGCTCCTCCTGTCACCTGCAGTACAAGGTGATTTCGTCTGTCCACTTCTGGCTCTAAAGACTCTTCTGGCTGTTTGTACCTACATGAACATCATTACATGCAGCTTGTTTACCAGAGCTTTACTTCAAGTCATTGCACAGCTAGAAAACTTTAGTTTAGTAAGTCTCAGTAAGGTCTGAGTGTGTATCACATGTTTAGGTGCAACCAGGGTTGGGTAGTCATGGAATACATGTAACAGTGTTACATAATTAGGATACAAAAAACATATAACTGTAATCTGTTACAGTACATAAAAAAATGTGTAATCTCGTTACAGGTATGCTCGATAAAAACTGGGATTACTGAGCAGGATTACAGTAGAAATCAGATGGAATAAACTAGAAATGCAGCTGTCACATGCGCCATGCACTGGCATTGCGACACTTCCCGACGCTTTCAGGCTGACAATCCATGCTTTGCCATGGATTCTGCAGACAGTTGCTTTCATCACTATGTTTTAAAGTCGGAGAAATCTCTTAACCTCTCTGTACAATGCAAACTATGTCTCCCAGCCGTGAAAGTGCTGTGAACGTCCAGGAACTGGACATCTCACCTGAAGAAACATAGAAACATAAAACCTGCTCACTTTCACTGATACACACATGGACTCTGTTTACTAGTTTTATTAGCTCGTAATATGCTTCCTACCTGTTCTCAATACGTTTAGAGGCTCTTGTGTTTTAGGGTTTAATTGGGGCGACACGTGCCATCACTTTTTTCTTTTTACTCAATGAGTGATTCATGCTGCCAGATACAGCCTCTCATCAAACATTCACATTTATTCCGGAAACTTGCCAAAAGTTTATACTCTATTCTGCATATGAATTTTATTTCTAAATTGAAAGCAGTAAATGGCATTGTTTACACATGCTGGTAAGTGTCTGTGTTATTATTAGGTAAAGAGAAAGTGAGGGTTATTTTAACAAAAAATGTTTTTA
This sequence comes from Blennius ocellaris, assembly GCF_963422515.1. Classification (NCBI taxonomy): domain Eukaryota; kingdom Metazoa; phylum Chordata; class Actinopteri; order Blenniiformes; family Blenniidae; genus Blennius; species Blennius ocellaris. The sequence continues at coordinate 636,491 of NW_027661958.1, read as the reverse complement.
TTCAGTGCAGCTATTCAAAACAATTGTAAACATGAAACATTTGTAACTCTTTTTTTAATTACATTAACCAAAAACACTTTTTTCTATTAAGACATCACAATGTCTTTGTATGCCAAATATCATTAACAAGATATGTCACATTATGACTGTCAAACTGCCAAGCTGTGCAGATAAAAAGTAATAGTGAACACACATTTGGGTATTTTCTTGTTCAGTGAGAGAAATCTAGCCTTTGCTGCCCTTTAACGAGTGCATCAAAGTCAGGTTGAATGTCTGAGGTGGAGATGCGAAGCACAGCTGACAGATGATCATCAGTAAGAGAGGATCTGAACCTGGATTTGGTAAACTTCATTACTGAGAATGTTTGTTCACATATGTAGGTAGATCCAAACAGAACCAACATCTTCTGAGCATGTCTCCTCATGTTTGGAAAGTTCTCCTCCTTAAGAGATGAGTAGAACTCCAGCAGTGATGCTGACTTAAAGTGCTCTGCCAGTACTGTGTCAGACTGCAGGTCAATGAGCTCCAGCTGAACATCACTGGGTGCATCATCTACTCTGCAGGCAAAGGGAGAGGAAACCAGGTGCATTTCATCCTCAATGTTTTTACAATCATCAAATCGCCTTAAAAACTCACCATGCAAATCTCCTAACATGGATGAGTACCTGCAGAGATGATTGGCTGATGGTCTGACTTATTTAAGGGTTTGCATGTGAGTGAGAGTGTTGTTCTGGAGTTGACTTGAAAGAAACAGCAACTTTCTCATAAAAGCCTTCACCAGGTTATGCATGTCATGAACGAAAAGGCCCTTGCCTTGCAGTTTAGTGCTCAGTTCATTCATCAGTGCCGTCACATCAACAGCAAATGCAAAATCTGCCATCCAGTTCATATCTGAAAGCTCGGGGATGTTTTTGCCTTTCATCTCACAAAACTCTTGAATCTCTGTTTTCAGGTCCCAAAATCTTTTGAGCACTTTGCCCAGACTGAGCCATCTGACAGCTGTGTGGTACATGATGTCACCATGTTCATTCTCATGCTCCTCTAAAAGTGCAACAAACTGCCTGTGATTTAATGCTCGTGCCCTGATAAAGTTAACCGTTTTTGTTACAACATCAATAACATGGTTAAGTTTTAGCACAGACCTGCACAGTACATGCTGATGTATAATACAATGTATCAACACTAAATGATGCTCTGTGCCGAGTTCAGTCACTTTATCTTGGATCTGTTTCAAAAGTCCGACATGTTTTCCTGTCATATTCGGACAACCATCAGTAGTGACGCCTACCAGTTTGTCCCATTTCAGTCCAAGCTTGACCATGCATGCATCGACCTCCTTGAACAGATCACTTCCCGTTGTCGTTCCTTTTATTGACCTCAATGCTGCCAGCTCCTCCGTAATCTTGAAGTCCTGCCTTATTCCCCGGAGAAACACCAGTAACTGGGCAGTGTCACGGACACCACAGCTCTCATCCAAAGCCAAAGAGAAAAAGTCAAAACTTTCAACTCCACTTTTGAGCTGACATTCGAGATTCTCCGCGATTCCTTCCACCCTTCTGGTGACGGTTCGCCTGGACAGCGGGACTTTTTCAAATGCTTCTTTATTCTCAGGGCATATTAGCGCGGCAGAGTCCACCAAGCACTCTTTCACAAACTCGCCATCCGAGAACGGCTTGCTGTTTTTAGCGATTTTGTGGGATATGACGAAGCTGGTCTTGGTCGCTGCATCCCGGGCTGTGTGTAGTTTGCTAAAACAGCCTTGTTGTTTTGCTAGCTTTGCTAGCAAGTCTTCTGATATTCGCGCTCTCTCAGCCTCCGCCAAGTGTCTGTATTTCTCCGCGTGTTTTGTCTCATAATGCTGACTCACATTGTACTCCTTAAACACGGCGACGTGTTCTCCACAAACTAAACAGACGGGTTTACCACCGACTTCAGTAAACAAATATTTAGTGCTCCAAATCTTCTTGAAATTTCGGCCTTCAGCATCCACCTTTCTTTTCTTGACGTGCCCGTACATCATTGAGGGGCGACAATGACCGCTAATCACATGCACTGATTGACTTGTTTTACGGGTTACGTATATGACGTACGTAGGTTACGTACACTGTACATAAATAAACAGGCTTCAAAGTAAAAGCATTTCCGTTTTAGTTTATAGAGCCGATGGTTTTAGTCCACACATTAAAATTCGAAAGAAGCTTTTGTTTTCTTAATTCTAAGCAACCTTTCGCGGGCCGGTCAGAATCGGGTCACGGGCCGCATTTGGCCCGCGGGCCTTAAAATGCCCAGGTCTGGCCTTGAGGAACATGGCCTAATTGTCAACCCTGCTAAGTGCCAGTTTGGTCTGCCTGTGATTGACTTTTTGGGTCATCGTATTTCAACTCAGGGTGCCATTCCATTGCCTTCTAAGGTGCAAGCGGTGACAGATTTCCCTCGTCCAGCCTCGGTTAAGGCCCTGCAGGAGTTTTTGGGCATGATTAATTTCTACAACCTTTCATATTGAGATTACAACTATATACCAAATAAAGGTTTTATCAGCTCTATCAATTACAATGGTCAAATTGTCTCAATGGCTACAGACAGAAAATCGTGGATTTAAATCCACCTGGAGGTGTTTGTGGAATTAACTTGTGTGTGCATGTGTTTCCTCAGGGTTCTCTGGTTTTCTTCCATAGTCCAATTAAATGCATGTTAATGGTAATACTAAACTGACTCTCTGTGTATGTCCCGTGGTAGACTGATGACGTGTTCTGTTTCTTTTGAAACGTATTTTCAGTGACGTCCAGACAAGACGTCAATATAATGTTCAGGAAAGACGTCTCAAAAAACTTTCATTCAGGCTCTTCTGAGGAAGTCTTCTGGATGTCTAGAGACATCGTCTTTAGTTGTGTTCTGGACCTACATGTTGACACAAAGAACAGTGGCTGTGTAAAACACATTGGTTACTGTGGAACTGTGCTGTGTATTCATCAACAACATCTCACATGTTGGAAGATAAACAAGAGCACGGAGCAACATTTTATCAAAAATAATTTATTTATGAAAAATTATTCATTAGAATAAATTGGTTATTTATCAAATAATAATGACATTGGGCCACCACCAGCTAAACTGGAAATAGTTAATGCCAAAAAAAGTGTTATTTAAATTGATTTATGTTTCTCTTTAGATATAACAATCTTGAATAACAGGGAAGGTGTGAGATTCGAGCGCAGGCTGTTTCAAACCAGTGAACCAGGACCGCTTGACCCCGTCAGCTAGAAAGGGTATGTACTGGGTTTCAGAAGATGGCAGTGACTCGAAGTCAGTGGGGACGCGCACTGGGTGGATGTCTGTGACTCCCCCCCCCCCCCTTTTGTGCGAGTCCCTTGCGAAGATCGTGTGAGGAGGGAGACCTCCTCATACAAATGCATCTCCTTGTTTCTGTTGTGGTAAAGTGCGAGCCTCAGCAGAGCGTTGCTCGGTCTTTGACTCGAAGCCTGAATAAGGTTCTTCTGGTACAGACATGGTCTGTTTACCTGAAATGTCAGTATTCTCTGGTTGAGTCATTGGAGCGTGCACAACCATGTCACCTTCGGTGCTCGGTTTTGTACCCTGAAGAACCTGTTCAAGGTTAACATGGTGAGCGCTGGTGATGGTTTTGGTTGTGGAAATGAGGAGAGTTGTGTCATGCGTGTCGTCGCTGGTGAGGGACGAAGGCAGATTGTCAATGAGATGAGAATTAGTTCAAGATTGTGGAATGAACTGTCAGTTAACATCTCTAAAGGTGGAAATGCGGTCACTTTAATCTGACCAGGTGTCAGATAGGTGTCAGATTTTGGACCCGTGGGTTGGCTGAACGATGGCTGTTGGAAGCTGGGTGGCCTAGTTCTTAGCCAATGGGAGTCGGGCTGACGACTTGGGACCAAAGGCGCCGTTTGGTGGCAGCGAGTCGGTTTAGGATGTCCTGACCAATAAGCAGTTCTTCTGTGTCCAGATCAGTGACGTGGATGGGATGCGTCGCTGACATGTCCTGGAAAGCTGTTGACCCAGACACATTGAGTGATGTGGTGCAAGTCCTGAGTGAAGCCTCGGTTGTTTATGCTACACTCTTCCACCTGAAGTGGCTTTCCTTAAGTGGCATGCACAAGCGTGGTTCTAGCAACCCGTGCGAAGGTGTCTGAACACATGAGGGGGATTTCTGACCCAGTACCAAGCAGTGAGAGAGTGTCAACAACCCCTACCACCACTGAAGTGTATCTGTGGTTGGCATAGCCAAGATTACCCAAGAATGTCAAATGGGCCTCTTTCACCTCCTGGATCTCCTCCTCCTGCCAAAATGAACTTTGTGTGCGGAGGGGAGGGGCCAAGTCATGCGGTCAGGGGGAGCCAGGTCCCTTCTTACCAGGCGGGTTCAGGTGCTGCTTCACCACTCTGATGCAGGTTTTAATCCACTGTGGGACATCTGCATCCCAGTTGTTTTGAGTCTGACCTCAGCCTCGGTTTTTAGACTTACCTCTCCTCACCTGAGACCTCAGGACACCTGCATCACCATCATAGTTTTCACCTGAACGGTGGTGCAGCTCCCACACCATCTGCGCATGTTTGCGGAGGTCTTTCATGGTGGGGTTTTGGTCCTGCAGAAAAGGGCGACATCGATCCACACACTGTTGTGGAGGTTGTTAACGAAGAGGGACTTAAAAGTCTGGTCTTTGTCCAATCCTGGTGCATTGTGGCCTTGGAAGTAGGCAGCCCTTAGGCACCTATAAATACTATTTGGGAGTCTCCGCCCCCTTTTGAGTGATTGTAAATGCACCAAAGTTTGCAGAGGCAGGATCATTGTGCAGATGATCCTGCTTCCCTAAGTGCATGACAGAGGGCTGAGTAATGGTCTCTGATGGCAGATGGGAGGGACTCTATGTAAACATGGACACTCCTGGATGTCATCTTCCAGAGAAGCGTAAGCTTCTCTCGGGACGAAGGATGAGGCAGGTTGAAGAGGCAGCGTTCAACCTCCACCAGGTTGTCCGCTACACGAATCTCCGGGTTGTTTGGTTCGAACTGCTCTATGTCCTCTGCAAGGGACTCAAGCTGGCTGGTCCAAAGACCAGGTACCCTTGGGATATCGGAATGGTCAGAGTCATCTGAGCTAGAACATCCTGGTTCTCTCCGGTGGAGAGAGTGAGGGAGCTGATAGCACTGTCAGGTGCTGGAAAATGACAATGTTCCTTCTCCTGAAAAGGAGTGAAAGAGCTGCGAGACCACGTGGTGGTGTGGCTGACAGCACTGATATCCATCAGTGTGTCATAGCAACTCGCTGTTGAGGTTTCTTCTCTCCTGTGTAGACAGGCATAGAAGACCGGCGACAACAGTCTTCAACTGGGTCATGTGGCTCCCGAGGTATCTTTGCTCTGAGCACGCAGTGTCTCTGACGACTCATGGTAGGAGTCACGCAAAAGCTGTGTTTCGAAAAGTGCGAAAATGTTGTTAATGCACCTGTGGCTTTCACTTCTGTAGTCTATACAAATTGTAACCTCGCAACTGCAACACAGTGTTTTTAGCACCTTGGGTGAGCAATAGTTGTGTTAGTGTACATTTATCTGGGTAGATACTTGAATAGTGAAAGTACGAGTTTGTCCTAATGAAATTAAAACTTTATTCTAAAAACATACTCAGTATCTCGTCTGAAGCATCTTTTCGGCCACAACTGATGAAAAGACCATCACAGTCAAATCCAGCATAATAAAAGAGGTTGAAACTGCTTTAACCTTATAAACACTTCATGTTTAAACTTGAATTGAAAAGTACCAGTTTGCTCTAAGGAAACAAAAACTTTATTCCAAAATTACTCTATATCCCGTGTGGAGCATCATTTCGGCCACTCCTGATGAAATGAAAATAGCAGTTACTCCACTAAATAGAACTGGTTGAAACTGCTTGAACCTGATAAACACATCATTTAACCTTGAATTGAGAAAGTACTAGTTTGTTCTAATGAAATAAAAACTTTCTTCCAAAATTACTCTATATCCCGTGTGGAGCATCATTTCGGCCACTCCTGGTGAAATGAAAATAACAGTTACTCCACTAAATATAATTGTTTGAAAGTGCTTGCAACTGCTATGTCCATCATGTTTAACCTTGAATTGAGAAAGTACTAGTTTGTTCTAATGAAATAAAAACTTTATTCCAAAATCACTCTATATCCCGTGAGGAGCATCATTTCGGCCACTACTGATGAAATGAAAATAGCAGTTACTCCACTAAATAGAACTGGTTGAAACTGCTTGAACCTGATAAACACATCATTTAACCTTGAATTGAGAAAGTACTAGTTTGTTCTAATGAAATAAAAACTTTATTCCAAAATTACTCTATATCCCGTGAGGAGCATCATTTCGGCCACTCCTGATGAAATGAAAATAGCAGTTACTCCACTAAATATAATTGGTTGAAAGTACTTGCAACTGCTAAGTCCATCATGTTTAAACTTGAATTGAGAAAGTACTAGTTTGTTCTAAGGAAATACAAACTTTATTCCAAAATCACTCTATATCCCGTGAGGAGCATCATTTCGGCCACTACTGATGAAATGAAAATAGCAGTTACTCCACTAAATAAAACTGGTTGAAACTGCTTGAACCTGATAAACACATCATTATAACTTGAATTGAGAAAGTACTAGTTTGTTCTAATGAAATAAAAACTTTCTTCCAAAATTACTCTATATCCCGTGTGGAGCATCATTTCGGCCACTCCTAATGAAATGAAAATAGCAGTTACTCCACTAAATATAATTGGTTGAAAGTACTTGCAACTGCTAAGTCCATCATGTTTAAACTTGAATTGAGAAAGTACTAGTTTGTTCTAAGGAAATAAAAACTTTATTCCAAAATCACTCTATATCCCGTGAGCAGCATCATTTCGGCCACTACTGATGAAATGAAAATAACAGTTACTCCACTAAATAAAACTGGTTGAAACTGCTTGAACCTGATAAACACATCATTTAACCTTGAATTGAGAAAGTACTAGTTTGTTCTAATGAAATAAAAACTTTATTCCAAAATCACTCTATATCCCGTGAGGAGCATCATTTCGGCCACTACTGATGAAATGAAAATAACAGTTACTCCACTAAATAAAACTGGTTGAAACTGCTTGAACCTGATAAACACATCATTTAACCTTGAATTGAGAAAGTACTAGTTTGTTCTAATGAAATAAAAACTTTATTCCAAAATCACTCTATATCCCGTGAGGAGCATCATTTCGGCCACTACTGATGAAATGGAAATAGCAGTTACTCCACTAAATAAAACTGGTTGAAACTGCTTGAACCTGATAAACACATTATTTAACCTTGAATTGAGAAAGTACTAGTTTGTTCTAAGGAAATAAAAACTTTCTTCCAAAATTACTCTATATCCCGTGTGGAGCATCATTTCGGCCACTCCTGATGAAATGAAAATAACAGTTACTCCACTAAATATAATTGGTTGAAAGTACTTGCAACTGCTAAGTCCATCATGTTTAAACTTGAATTGAGAAAGTACTAGTTTGTTCTAAGGAAATACAAACTTTATTCCAAAATTACTCTATATCCCGTGTGGAGCATCATTTCGGCCACTCCTGATGAAATGAAAATAGCAGTTACTCCACCTAAATAAAACTGATTGAAACTGCTTGAACCTGATAAACACATCATTTAACCTTGAATTGAGAAAGTACTAGTTTGTTCTAATGAAATACAAACTTTATTCCAAAATTACTCTATATCCCGTGTGGAGCATCATTTCGGCCACTACTGATGAAATGAAAATAGCAGTTGCTCCACTAAATAAAACTGGTTGAAACTGCTTGAACCTGATGAACACATCATTTAAACTTGAACTAAGAAAGTACTAGTTTGTTCTAATGAAATAAAAACTTTCTTCCAAAATTACTCTATATCCCGTGTGGAGCATCATTTCGGCCACTCCTGATGAAATGAAAATAGCAGTTACTCCACTAAATATAATTGGTTGAAAGTACTTGCAACTGCTAAGTCCATCATGTTTAAACTTGAATTGAGAAAGTACTAGTTTGTTCTAAGGAAATACAAACTTTATTCCAAAATTACTCTATATCCCGTGTGGAGCATCATTTCGGCCACTCCTGATGAAATGAAAATAGCAGTTACTCCACTAAATATAATTGTTTGAAAGTGCTTGCAACTGCTATGTCCATCATGTTTAACCTTGAATTGAGAAAGTACTAGTTTGTTCTAAGGAAATACAAACTTTATTCCAAAATCACTCTATATCCCGTGAGGAGCATCATTTCGGCCACTACTGATGAAATGAAAATAGCAGTTACTCCACTAAATAAAACTGGTTGAAACTGCTTGAACCTGATAAACACATCATTTTAACTTGAATTGAGAAAGTACTAGTTTGTTCTAATGAAATAAAAACTTTCTTCCAAAATTACTCTATATCCCGTGTGGAGCATCATTTCGGCCACTCCTTATGAAATGAAAATAGCAGTTACTCCACTAAATATAATTGGTTGAAAGTACTTGCAACTGCTAAGTCCATCATGTTTAAACTTGAATTGAGAAAGTACTAGTTTGTTCTAATGAAATAAAAACTTTATTCCAAAATCACTCTATATCCCGTGAGGAGCACCATTTCAGCCACTACTGATGAAATGAAAATAGCAGTTACTCCACTAAATAAAACTGGTTGAAACTGCTTGAACCTGATAAACACATCATTTAAAAGTTGAATAGTGAAAGTACGACTATGGTCTAGTAAAATACAAACTTTGTTCTAAAAACCAACTCTCAAGCTCCTCATCCTATCTCTAAGGGTGCGCTCAGCCACCCTACGCAGGAAGCTCACTTCAACCGCTTGTATCCGGGATCTCGTTCTTTCGGTCATGACCCATAGTTCATGGCTGTGGTGGAGGCAATAACTCGGGTCTGGGAGGAGTTTGGAGAGGCCATGGAAGAGGACTTTCGGTCTGCCCCGAGGAAATTCTGGCAAACCGACTCCATGCTCCAGGAGCATGGAGTCCGGGGCCCTTCATCCCTGCAACATCGCGTGACGCGGGGACGGTACCTCTGGACAGGCAGAATGGGGTCGTGGTCCCTCTCTTCAAGGAGGGGGATCGGAGGGTGTGTTCCAACTACAGAGGGATCACACTCCTCAGCCTCCCTAGGAAAGTCTATTCCAGTGTACTGGAGTGGAGGGTCCGGCCGTTAGTCAAACCTTGGATCCAAGAGGAATAATGCGGTTTTCATTCTGGTCGTGGAACACTGGACCAGCTCTATACCCTCCACCAGCTGCTTGAGGGTTCATGGGAGTTTGCCCAACCAGTCCACATGTGTTTTCTGGATCTTGAGAAGGCGTTCGACCGCGTCCCCTGAGACATCCTGTGGGGGGGTGCTCCGGGAGCATGGAGTCCGGGGCCCTTTGTTAAGCGCTGTTCAGTCTTTGTATTCCCGGAACAGGAGTTTGGTTTGCATTGGCGGCAATAAGTCGGACCTGTTTGGTAATCTATACAAATCTATACAAGAGAAGGTATAAAGGGTGATAAAGGGTGATAAAGGGTGATAAAGAGGAAGTGGTCCGAGCCCAGGTGAACGGGTCGATTTAAGGTCGTCGAGAGGACGTCTCACGCTGTTCGGCTGAGTGACAAAGGCTCCCCAGGAAAGTCTATTCCAGGGTACTGGAGAGGAGGGTCCGGCCGTTTGTCGAACCCTGGATAAAAGAGGAACAATGCGGTGCCATCTGTCGCAGTGTACTCTGGCGGGAGAACCACATCGCACTCTTCAGGAGACCTCCATCCATCTGAAGCAAGTTGCCCCTGGATCGGCTGATCCAGGAGACAGCTCCACACGTCAAAGGGCGGAATAATCCCTGTACACCGAAGTAAGAAGAACACAGAGAAGTAGACGGCAGCAAGGGAGGAGGTGAAATAGCGCTCCTCTCTGTTCATGTGACGTGCCAAGTCCATCCATCCATCCATCCATTTTCTGCCGCTTATCCGGGGCCGGGTCGCGGAGGCAACTCTGCTCAGACTTCCCTCACCCCAGACACTTCCTCCAGCTCTTCCGGTGGGACCCCAAGGCGTTCCCAGGCCAGCCGAGAGACAGGGCAACTCCAGAGAGAGAGGGCAACTCCAGAGCAGTGGAGTATCCAGCCCCCGTCGAGGAGCTGGGTTCCGGAGTCCGGTATCTCTCAGCCTCCTTCACAAGCTCGGGCTACTTCCCCCCAGCGAGGTCACATTCCATGTCCCAATAGCCAGATTCTGTGGCCGGGGATCGGGTCGTCGAGGCCTCTGCCGTCGACTGCCCCCCAATCCACAATGCACCCGACCCCTACGGCAGCCTCTGTAGGTGGTGGGCCCACAGGAGGGGCAAGTCCCCCGACAACATAGCTCCGAGGGTCATTCGGGTGCTCAAACTCCCCCACCACGACAAGGTTGCAGTTCAAGGGGGAGTCACCACCGTTTAAAAGTTTTGTATGTTGCTATTTGAGTATATGATTGTTGATTTTGCTTACATATGACCTCTATTATACGAAGAGTGCCTCATACTGTATTGACACTAATTATTGACCTCTGGGGTCAGAGGTCAAAAGGGGAATTGAAGGAATATAGTGGTTGAACATTTGTTTTCTGTGTGACAACTGGACATATTGTATTCAGTTGTGTTTCTACACTACTGGGTTTTCTCCCACTGCCCAAGTTGGGAAAACACAGCTATAAATCCATGTTCAGGGACATTCCAAGTTGGTTGGCGATGTCTCCTCAGTGCTCTACTTGCAAAAACATGGTCAAGGTAAGATTGGATCAACAGATAAGAGGTCAGAGGTCACTTTGTCCCACAGAACGTCAAGCTCTGAGAAGAACCAGTTTGAAGCAGTTTTGGGAACAAAGGAATAGCAAATTCACTATAGCAACGCATACATCACGAGGAACCGACCAATGTGAGGTTGAGGTGGTGTATGCAAATGTATAAATATGAACCACGTGTTGCAGTTGTGCCCTTCTTCATTGTAAACCTGGCCTGCACACTTGGGTCTGCAAGGAAGAACGGTCTGAGCTCGTATTATGTAATCTGATATATGTATTTTTGTAATCTCTTGTTTGTGTGATTATTAAATTCACTATTGAAGAAATTAACTCTGTTCCTGCCTCTCCCGGATCAAACGAACAAGCAGGAATTCAGGGGAACACAGGAACGAATTCCAACACTAAGCATCTCTACCTAAAGTCAGTAACACGATTTCTCTAGATTAAACCAGTCTGAGATGCTATATCTAAAGACAGTAACGGGATTGATTTTTTAAATTTTTTTTATTAAACCAGCCTGAGCAGCTCCATCTAGAGACAGTAACGTGATTTTCTAAATCAAACCAGCCTGAGCAGCTCCATCTAGAGACAGTAACGTGATTTTCTAAATCAAACCAGCCTGATCAGCTCTATCTAAAGACAGTAACACAATTTGTCTAGATTAAACCAGCCTGAGCAGCTCTATCTTAAGAAAATAACATGATTTTTTTCTCAATTAAACCAGCCTGAGCAGCTCTATCTTAAAGGAGTACAGTAGGATTTTCCCGAATTTTAGGAAAGAACCGCCCTCTCCACCTTTTGAAAAATGCACGCAAAGCTCTACCTGCTCCCGAGATGGAACGCCTACTAAAACGTGTGCGAGAGACATGAACGAGCCCAGTTCTCCTCGTGCACGCACTGTTTACAAGTCACAAGTCAGCATCGCTTACACAAGCTCACTTTACAAGAAGATTTGAACTTTTTCCACTAATCAACCCTGGAAAGTTACAATATAGACATAGATAACTTTTACTGGAAGTGATTTGAAATGGATTTCTCCAAATAGAATGCCAAACTTTACCTGTCGAGTAGAAACTTCGCGACTGAAGCATCAGTGGGAAGCCCAACCTGGGCTTTCAGCGCACGCCATCGTGTGAAAGAATCTCCCAAAAACACTCTGGTCTTGTTTCTCTCTTCCGAAGCCTTTCTCTTCTTCTCATACACTTCGAAGACACTTTTTCTCTTTTGCGACCCTCTGCCATTTTCAAAGTACCCGGTGAGAACTGCGAGCTCGCTGAAGGCGTAGCTCACCATATACACCTGAAAGCGCGCATGCGCAGAAAGTGAAAACTAATAGATCCACGCTACCTGGGGACAAGCACATACGACGGCCTTGCGTAATATATCACCAGAATGATTGACAGTTGGGAGTACCAATAGTCTTGATGATCCACCCGGAAAAAGAAAATCCTCCTGTACACCTTTAAGACAGTAACATGATTTTACTTGATTAAACCAGCCTGAGAAGCTCTATCTTAAAAAAGTACACTCAAAAATGAAATGACAGAATTGTTTTTTCAGTGTGACATGATTTTCCTCGATTAAACCATGGTCCAAGTGGAGGAACGTGGGAGCAGCGCTTCAAAGGGTTGAGTGGAAATCTCCACCAACGGCTGATCCCACGTTTCATCGGGCTCATCCATCCCTCCGGACAGGGCCTCAAAGCCAGAGACAGGTGAGCCGTTTAGGGACTATTCAGTAACAAGAACTTAGAGCTGTGATTTCACTTGTATATAAGTTAAAGATGTAAAGCAAAGTTGGACTCTTCAGGTGATGAAATATACATTAAATGTCCACCAATGACTGTTGAGATGGTTGATCATTTAGTTTTAAACGTAGTAAACATAGAAAATACTTTGGCTGGTTATTGTGATTAAATTAAATTACATCTCACAACAAAACATGCTTTTAAAATAACAAAGACATTTGATCCAAATTACATTGAATTTAACACAAGAGACCCATTCTACAAAACAAACCTTTCCTCCTGCAATTAGCCTTTCAATACCACCTCACTCCGTGTGTGTTGTCCTCACAATCAATCAAAGTGATCTGGTGTCTCCTGGTGTTGATCTTAAGAGTCTCTCAACTTGTGGAACCTGTGCATTTAACACTTTTCTTTTGTCTACAGTGTGTTGTGGGAATCTCCCAGAACCTGTATCTCGCCCACCTTGCTGCTCCTCCTGTCACCTGCAGTACAAGGTGATTTCGTCTGTCCACTTCTGGCTCTAAAGACTCTTCTGGCTGTTTGTACCTACATGAACATCATTACATGCAGCTTGTTTACCAGAGCTTTACTTCAAGTCATTGCACAGCTAGAAAACTTTAGTTTAGTAAGTCTCAGTAAGGTCTGAGTGTGTATCACATGTTTAGGTGCAACCAGGGTTGGGTAGTAATGGAATACATGTAACAGTGTTACATAATTAGGATACAAAAAACATATAACTGTAATCTGTTACAGTACATAAAAAAATGTGTAATCTCGTTACAGGTATGCTCGATAAAAACTGGGATTACTGAGCAGGATTACAGTAGAAATCAGATGGAATAAACTAGAAATGCAGCTGTCACATGCGCCATGCACTGGCATTGCGACACTTCCCGACGCTTTCAGGCTGACAATCCATGCTTTGCCATGGATTCTGCAGACAGTTGCTTTCATCACTATGTTTTAAAGTCGGAGAAATCTCTTAACCTCTCTGTACAATGCAAACTATGTCTCCCAGCCGTGAAAGTGCTGTGAACGTCCAGGAACTGGACATCTCACCTGAAGAAACATAGAAACATAAAACCTGCTCACTTTCACTGATACACACATGGACTCTGTTTACTAGTTTTATTAGCTCGTAATATGCTTCCTACCTGTTCTCAATACGTTTAGAGGCTCTTGTGTTTTAGGGATTAATTGGGGCGACACGTGCCATCACTTTTTTCTTTTTACTCAATGAGTGATTCATGCTGCCAGATACAGCCTCTCATCAAACATTCACATTTATTCCGGAAAAAACCCAACATTAAAACTAATGAGGAAACGGGGCGAGAGAGAGAGAGAGAGAGAGAGAGAGAGAGAGAGAGAGCGAGAGAGAGAGAGAGAGAGAGAGAGTTTTAGAAAAGATGGGCACATTTTCTTGAATAGAAATTGAAAGCTTTATTTGTATTGTGGTTTTGATTCTCTAAAAAAAAAAAATCAATGTTAGACACCTGATTGGTTACTGAGTTTTGATAGTTCAAAACTTGTTAAGTGCAATTTGTGTCTGCTGTGTATAAGATGTGTCAATACACTGAGCAGATGACACTTTCTATTCTTTCTTGTCATTTTTTTATGTTTTATTATGGCCAGGCAAGAGTAGAGGCACGGCTTTTCAGAGGTTGATGGACTCTGTGCTGCGCGACCTCGCTTTCGTTTCTGTTTACCTGGACGACATCTTGGCTAGTTCTTCAGTTGAGGAGCATTTTTCACACCTAAAGCAAGTTTTTCAGCGCCTTGAGCAGGGGTGGGCAATTATTTTTCCGAAGGGGCCAAATGAGAAGCATAAAATATTGTGGAGGGCCTTGCCAAAAGTTTAAACTCTATTCTGCATATGAATTTTATTTCTAAATTGAAAGCAGTGAATGGCATTGTTTACACATGCTGGTAAGTGTCTGTGTTATTATTAGGTAAAGAGAAAGTGAGGGTTATTTTAACAAAAAAAAATTTTATTCAGTGCAGTTATTCAAAACAATTGTAAACATGAAACATTTGTAACTCTTTTTTGAATTACATTAACCAAAAACACTTTTTTCTATTAAGACATCACAATGTCTTTGTATGCCAAATATCATTAACAAGATATGTCACATTATGATTGTCAAACTGCCAAGCTGTGCAGACAAAAAGTAATAGTGAACACACATTTGGGTATTTTCTTGTTCAGTGAGAGAAATCTAGCCTTTGCTGCCCTTTAACGAGTGCATCAAAGTCAGGTTGAATGTCTGAGGTGGAGATGCGAAGCACAGCTGACAGATGATCATCAGTAAGAGAGGATCTGAACCTGGATTTGGTAAACTTCATTACTGAGAATGTTTGTTCACATATGTAGGTAGATCCAAACAGAACCCACATCTTCTGAGCATGTCTCCTCATGTTTGGAAAGTTCTCCTCCTTAAGAGATGAGTAGAACTCCAGCAGTGATGCTGACTTAAAGTGCTCTGCCAGTACTGTGTCAGACTGCAGGTCAATGAGCTCCAGCTGAACATCACTGGGTGCATCATCTACTCTGCAGGCAAAGGGAGAGGAAACCAGGTGCATTTCATCCTCAATGTTTTTACAATCATCAAATCGCCTTAAAAACTCACCATGCAAATCTCCTAACATGGATGAGTACCTGCAGAGATGATTAGCTGATGGTCTGACTTCTTTAAGGGTTTGCATGTGAGTGAGAGTGTTGTTCTGTAGTTGACTTGAAAGAAACAGCAACTTTCTCATAAAAGCCTTCACCAGGTTATGCATGTCATGAACGAAAAGGCCCTTGCCTTGCAGTTTAGTGCTCAGTTCATTCATCAGTGCCGTCACATCAACAGCAAATGCAAAATCTGCCATCCAGTTCATATCTGAAAGCTCGGGGATGTTTTTGCCTTTCATCTCACAAAACTCTTGAATCTCTGTTTTCAGGTCCCAAAATCTTTTGAGCACTTTGCCCAGACTGAGCCATCTGACAGCTGTGTGGTACATGATGTCACCATGTTCATTCTCATGCTCCTCTAAAAGTGCAACAAACTGCCTGTGATTTAATGCTCGTGCCCTGATAAAGTTAACCGTTTTTGTTACAACATCAATAACATGGTTAAGTTTTAGCACAGACCTGCACAGTACATGCTGATGTATAATACAATGTATCAACACTAAATGATGCTCTGTGCCGAGTTCAGTCACTTTATCTTGAATCTGTTTCAAAAGTCCGACATGTTTTCCTGTCATATTCGGACAACCATCAGTAGTGACGCCTACCAGTTTGTCCCATTTCAGTCCAAGCTTGACCATGCATGCATCGACCTCCTTGAACAGATCGTTTCCCATTGTCGTTCCTTTTATTGACCTCAATGCTGCCAGCTCCTCCGTAATCTTGAAGTCCTGCCTTATTCCCCGGAGAAACACCAGTAACTGGGCAGTGTCACGGACACCACAGCTCTCATCCAAAGCCAAAGAGAAAAAGTCAAAACTTTCAACTCCACTTTTAAGCTGACATTCGAGATTCTCCGCGATTCCTTCCACCCTTCTGGTGACGGTTCGCCTGGACAGCGGGACTTTTTCAAATGCTTCTTTATTCTCAGGGCATATTAGCGCGGCAGAGTCCACCAAGCACTCTTTCACAAACTCGCCAATCCGAGAACGGCTTGCTGTTTTTAGCGATTTTGTGGGATATGACGAAGCTCGTCTTGGTCGCTGCATCCCGGGCTGTGTGTAGTTTGCTAAAACAGCCTTGTTGTTTTGCTAGCTTTGCTAGCAAGTCTTCTGATATTCGCGCTCTCTCAGCCTCCGCCAAGTGTCTGTATTTCTCCGCGTGTTTTGTCTCATAATGCCGACTCACATTGTTCTCCTTAAACACGGCGACGTGCTCTCCACAAACTAAACAGACGGGTTTACCACCGACTTCAGTAAACAAATATTTAGTGCTCCAAATCTTCTTGAAATTTCGGCCTTCAGCATCCACCTTTCTTTTCTTGACGTGCCCGTACATCATTGAGGGGCGACAATGACCGCTAATCACATGCACTGATTGACTTGTTTTACGGGTTACGTATATGACGTACGTAGGTTACGTACACTGTACATAAATAAACAGGCTTCAAAGTAAAAGCATTTCCGTTTTAGTTTATAGAGCCGATGGTTTTAGTCCACACATTAAAATTCGAAAGAAGCTTTTGTTTTCTTAATTCTAAGCAACCTTTCGCGGGCCGGTCAGAATCGGGTCACGGGCCGCATTTGGCCCGCGGGCCTTAAAATGCCCAGGTCTGGCCTTGAGGAACATGGCCTAATTGTCAACCCTGCTAAGTGCCAGTTTGGTCTGCCTGTGATTGACTTTTTGGGTCATCGTATTTCAACTCAGGGTGCCATTCCATTGCCTTCTAAGGTGCAAGCGGTGACAGATTTCCCTCGTCCAGCCTCGGTTAAGGCCCTGCAGGAGTTTTTGGGCATGATTAATTTCTACAACCTTTCATATTGAGATTACAACTATATACCAAATAAAGGTTTTATCAGCTCTATCAATTACAATGGTCAAATTGTCTCAATGGCTACAGACAGAAAATCGTGGATTTAAATCCACCTGGAGGTGTTTGTGGAATTAACTTGTGTGTGCATGTGTTTCCTCAGGGTTCTCTGGTTTTCTTCCATAGTCCAATTAAATGCATGTTAATGGTAATACTAAACTGACTCTCTGTGTATGTCCCGTGGTAGACTGATGACGTGTTCTGTTTCTTTTGAAACGTATTTTCAGTGACGTCCAGACAAGACGTCAATATAATGTTCAGGAAAGACGTCTCAAAAAACTTTCATTCAGGCTCTTCTGAGGAAGTCTTCTGGATGTCTAGAGACATCGTCTTTAGTTGTGTTCTGGACCTACATGTTGACACAAAGAACAGTGGCTGTGTAAAACACATTGGTTACTGTGGAACTGTGCTGTGTATTCATCAACAACATCTCACATGTTGGAAGATAAACAAGAGCACGGAGCAACATTTTATCAAAAATAATTTATTTATGAAAAATTATTCATTAGAATAAATTGGTTATTTATCAAATAATAATGACATTGGGCCACCACCAGCTAAACTGGAAATAGTTAATGCCAAAAAAAGTGTTATTTAAATTGATTTATGTTTCTCTTTAGATATAACAATCTTGAATAACAGGGAAGGTGTGAGATTGGAGCGCAGGCTGTTTCAAACCAGTGAACCAGGACCGCTTGACCCCGTCAGCTAGAAAGGGTATGTACTGGGTTTCAGAAGATGGCAGTGCCTCGAAGTCAGTGGGGACGCGCACTGGGTGGATGTCTGTGACTCCCCCCCCCCCCCTTTTGTGCGAGTCCCTTGCGAAGATCGTGTGAGGTGGGAGACCTCCTCATACAAATGCATCTCCTTGTTTCTGTTGTGGTAAAGTGCGAGCCTCAGCAGAGCGTTGCTCGGTCTTTGACTCGAAGCCTGAATAAGGTTCTTCTGGTACAGACATGGTCTGTTTACCTGAAATGTCTGTATTCTCTGGTTGAGTCATTGGAGCGTGCACAACCATGTCACCTTCGGTGCTCGGTTTTGTACCCTGAAGAACCTGTTCAAGGTTAACATGGTGAGCGCTGGTGATGGTTTTGGTTGTGGAAATGAGGAGAGTTGTGTCATGCGTGTCATGCTGGTGAGGGACGAAGGCAGATTGTCAATGAGATGAGAATTAGTTCAAGATTGTGGAATGAACTGTCAGTTAACATCTCTAAAGGTGGAAATGCGGTCACTTTAATCTGACCAGGTGTCAGATAGGTGTCAGATTTTGGACCCGTGGGTTGGCTGAACGATGGCTGTTAGAAGCTGGGTGGCCTAGTTCTTAGCCAATGGGAGTCGGGCTGACGACTTGGGACCAAAGGCGCCGTTTGGTGGCAGCGAGTCGGTTTAGGATGTCCTGACCAATAAGCAGTTCTTCTGTGTCCAGATCAGTGACGTGGATGGGATGCGTCGCTGACATGTCCTGGAAAGCTGTTGACCCAGACACATTGAGTGATGTGGTGCAAGTCCTGAGTGAAGCCTCGGTTGTTTATGCTACACTCTTCCACCTGAAGTGGCTTTCCTTAAGTGGCATGCACAAGCGTGGTTCTAGCAACCCGTGCGAAGGTGTCTGAACACATGAGGGGGATTTCTGACCCAGTACCAAGCAGTGAGAGAGTGTCAACAACCCCTACCACCACTGAAGTGTATCTGTGGTTGGCATAGCCAAGATTACCCAAGAATGTCAAATGGGCCTCTTTCACCTCCTGGATCTCCTCCTCCTGCCAAAATGAACTTTGTGTGCGGAGGGGAGGGGCCAAGTCATGCGGTCAGGGGGAGCCAGGTCCCTTCTTACCAGGCGGGTTCAGGTGCTGCTTCACCACTCTGATGCAGGTTTTAATCCACTGTGGGACATCTGCATCCCAGTTGTTTTGAGTCTGACCTCAGCCTCGGTTTTTAGACTTACCTCTCCTCACCTGAGACCTCAGGACACCTGCATCACCATCATAGTTTTCACCTGAACGGTGGTGCAGCTCCCACACCATCTGCGCATGTTTGCGGAGGTCTTTCATGGTGGGGTTTTGGTCCTGCAGAAAAGGGCGACATCGATCCACACACTGTTGTGGAGGTTGTTAACGAAGAGGGACTTAAAAGTCTGGTCTTTGTCCAATCCTGGTGCATTGTGGCCTTGGAAGTAGGCAGCCCTTAGGTACCTATAAATACTATTTGGGAGTCTCCGCCCCCTTTTGAGTGATTGTAAATGCACCAAAGTTTGCAGAGGCAGGATCATTGTGCAGATGATCCTGCTTCCCTAAGTGCATGACAGAGGGCTGAGTAATGGTCTCTGATGGCAGATGGGAGGGACTCTATGTAAACATGGACACTCCTGGATGTCATCTTCCAGAGAAGCGTAAGCTTCTCTCGGGACGAAGGATGAGGCAGGTTGAAGAGGCAGCGTTCAACCTCCACCAGGTTGTCCGCTACACGAATCTCCGGGTTGTTTGGTTCGAACTGCTCTAATGTCCTCTGCAAGGGACTCAAGCTGGCTGGTCCAAAGACCAGGTACCCTTGGGATATCGGAATGGTCAGAGTCATCTGAGCTAGAACATCCTGGTTCTCTCCGGTGGAGAGAGTGAGGGAGCTGATAGCACTGTCAGGTGCTGGAAAATGACAATGTTCCTTCTCCTGAAAAGGAGTGAAAGAGCTGCGAGACCACGTGGTGGTGTGGCTGAGAGCACTGATATCCATCAGTGTGTCATAGCAACTCGCTGTTGAGGTTTCTTCTCTCCTGTGTAGACAGGCATAGAAGACCGGCGACAACAGTCTTCAACTGGGTCATGTGGCTCCCGAGGTATCTTTGCTCTGAGCACGCAGTGTCTCTGACGACTCATGGTAGGAGTCACGCAAAAGCTGTGTTTCGAAAAGTGCGAAAATGTTGTTAATGCACCTGTGGCTTTCACTTCTGTAGTCTATACAAATTGTAACCTCGCAACTGCAACACAGTGTTTTTAGCACCTTGGGTGAGCAATAGTTGTGTTAGTGTACATTTATCTGGGTAGATACTTGAATAGTGAAAGTACGAGTTTGTCCTAATGAAATTAAAACTTTATTCTAAAAACATACTCAGTATCTCGTCTGAAGCATCTTTTCGGCCACAACTGATGAAAAGACCATCACAGTCAAATCCAGCATAATAAAAGAGGTTGAAACTGCTTTAACCTTATAAACACTTCATGTTTAAACTTGAATTGAAAAGTACCAGTTTGCTCTAAGGAAACAAAAACTTTATTCCAAAATTACTCTATATCCCGTGTGGAGCATCATTTCGGCCACTCCTGATGAAATGAAAATAGCAGTTACTCCACTAAATAAAAATGGTTGAAACTGCTTGAACCTGATAAACAAATCATTTAAACTTGAACTGAGAAAGTACTAGTTTGTTCTAATGAAATAAAAACTTTCTTCCAAAATTACTCTATATCCCGTGTGGAGCATCATTTCGGCCACTCCTGATGAAATGAAAATAGCAGTTACTCCACTAAATAAAAATGGTTGAAACTGCTTGAACCTGATAAACAAATCATTTAAACTTGAACTGAGAAAGTACTAGTTTGTTCTAATGAAATAAAAACTTTCTTCCAAAATTACTCTATATCCCGTGTGGAGCATCATTTCGGCCACTCCTGATGAAATGAAAATAGCAGTTACTCCACTAAATAAAACTGGTTGAAACTGCTTGAACCTGATAAACACATCATTTAACCTTGAATTGAGAAAGTACTAGTTTGTTCTAAGGAAATAAAAACTTTCTCCAAAATTACTCTATATCCCGTGTGGAGCATCATTTCGGCCACTCCTGGTGAAATGAAAATAACAGTTACTCCACTAAATATAATTGTTTGAAAGTGCTTGCAACTGCTATGTCCATCATGTTTAACCTTGAATTGAGAAAGTACTAGTTTGTTCTAATGAAATAAAAACTTTATTCCAAAATCACTCTATATCCCGTGAGGAGCATCATTTCGGCCACTACTGATGAAATTAAAATAGCAGTTACTCCACTAAATAGAACTGGTTGAAACTGCTTGAACCTGATAAACACATCATTTAACCTTGAATTGAGAAAGTACTAGTTTGTTCTACTGAAATAAAAACTTTATTCCAAAATCACTCTATATCCCGTGTGGAGCATCATTTCGGCCACTACTGATGAAATGAAAATAGCAGTTGCTCCACTAAATAAAACTGGTTGAAACTGCTTGAACCTGATAAACACATCATTTAAACTTGAACTAAGAAAGTACTAGTGTGTTCTAATGAAATAAAAACTTTCTTCCAAAATTACTCTATATCCCGTGTGGAGCATCATTTCGGCCACTCCTGATGAAATGAAAATAGCAGTTACTCCACTAAATAAAACTGGTTGAAACTGCTTGAACCTGATAAACACATCATTTAACCTTGAATTGAGAAAGTACTAGTTTGTTCTAATGAAATAAAAACTTTATTCCAAAATCACTCTATATCTCGTGTGGAGCATCATTTCGGCCACTACTGATGAAATGAAAATAGCAGTTGCTCCACCAATACAACTGGTTGAAACTGCTTGAACCTGATAAACACATCATTTTAACTTGAATTGAGAAAGTACTAGTTTGTTCTAATGAAATAAAAACTTTATTCCAAAATTACTCTATATCCCGTGAGGAGCATCATTTCGGCCACTCCTGATGAAATGAAAATAGCAGTTACTCCACTAAATATAATTGGTTAAAAGTACTTGCAACTGCTAAGTCCATCATGTTTAAACTTGAATTGAGAAAGTACTAGTTTGTTCTAAGGAAATACAAACTTTATTCCAAAATCACTCTATATCCCGTGAGGAGCATCATTTCGGCCACTACTGATGAAATGAAAATAGCAGTTACTCCACTAAATAAAACTGGTTGAAACTGCTTGAACCTGATAAACACATCATTTTAACTTGAATTGAGAAAGTACTAGTTTGTTCTAATGAAATAAAAACTTTATTCCAAAATCACTCTATATCCCGTGAGGAGCATCATTTCGGCCACTACTGATGAAATGAAAATAGCAGTTACTCCACTAAATAAAACTGGTTGAAACTGCTTGAACCTGATAAACACATCATTTTAACTTGAATTGAGAAAGTACTAGTTTGTTCTAATGAAATAAAAACTTTATTCCAAAATTACTCTATATCCCGTGTGGAGCATCATTTCGGCCACTCCTAATGAAATGAAAATAGCAGTTGCTCCACTAAATAAAACTGGTTGAAACTGCTTGAACCTGATAAACACATCATTTAAACTTGAACTAAGAAAGTACTAGTTTGTTCTAATGAAATAAAAACTTTCTTCCAAAATTACTCTATATCCCGTGTGGAGCATCATTTCGGCCACTCCTGATGAAATGAAAATAGCAGTTACTCCACTAAATATAATTGGTTGAAAGTACTTGCAACTGCTAAGTCCATCATGTTTAAACTTGAATTGAGAAAGTACTAGTTTGTTCTAAGGAAATACAAACTTCATTCCAAAATTACTCTATATCCCGTGTGGAGCATCATTTCGGCCACTCCTGATGAAATGAAAATAGCAGTTGCTCCACTAAATAAAACTGGTTGAAACTGCTTGAACCTGATGAACACATCATTTAAACTTGAACTAAGAAAGTACTAGTTTGTTCTAATGAAATAAAAACTTTCTTCCAAAATTACTCTATATCCCGTGTGGAGCATCATTTCGGCCACTCCTGATGAAATGAAAATAGCAGTTACTCCACTAAATATAATTGGTTGAAAGTACTTGCAACTGCTAAGTCCATCATGTTTAAACTTGAATTGAGAAAGTACTAGTTTGTTCTAAGGAAATACAAACTTTATTCCAAAATTACTCTATATCCCGTGTGGAGCATCATTTCGGCCACTCCTGATGAAATGAAAATAGCAGTTACTCCACTAAATATAATTGTTTGAAAGTGCTTGCAACTGCTATGTCCATCATGTTTAACCTTGAATTGAGAAAGTACTAGTTTGTTCTAAGGAAATACAAACTTTATTCCAAAATCACTCTATATCCCGTGAGGAGCATCATTTCGGCCACTACTGATGAAATGAAAATAGCAGTTACTCCACTAAATAAAACTGGTTGAAACTGCTTGAACCTGATAAACACATCATTTTAACTTGAATTGAGAAAGTACTAGTTTGTTCTAATGAAATAAAAACTTTCTTCCAAAATTACTCTATATCCCGTGTGGAGCATCATTTCGGCCACTCCTTATGAAATGAAAATAGCAGTTACTCCACTAAATATAATTGGTTGAAAGTACTTGCAACTGCTAAGTCCATCATGTTTAAACTTGAATTGAGAAAGTACTAGTTTGTTCTAATGAAATAAAAACTTTATTCCAAAATCACTCTATATCCCGTGAGGAGCACCATTTCAGCCACTACTGATGAAATGAAAATAGCAGTTACTCCACTAAATAAAACTGGTTGAAACTGCTTGAACCTGATAAACACATCATTTAAAAGTTGAATAGTGAAAGTACGACTATGGTCTAGTAAAATACAAACTTTGTTCTAAAAACCAACTCTCAAGCTCCTCATCCTATCTCTAAGGGTGCGCTCAGCCACCCTACGCAGGAAGCTCACTTCAACCGCTTGTATCCGGGATCTCGTTCTTTCGGTCATGACCCATAGTTCATGGCTGTGGTGGAGGCAATAACTCGGGTCTGGGAGGAGTTTGGAGAGGCCATGGAAGAGGACTTTCGGTCTGCCCCGAGGAAATTCTGGCAAACCGACTCCATGCTCCAGGAGCATGGAGTCCGGGGCCCTTCATCCCTGCAACATCGCGTGACGCGGGGACGGTACCTCTGGACAGGCAGAATGGGGTCGTGGTCCCTCTCTTCAAGGAGGGGGATCGGAGGGTGTGTTCCAACTACAGAGGGATCACACTCCTCAGCCTCCCCAGGAAAGTCTATTCCAGTGTACTGGAGTGGAGGGTCCGGCCGTTAGTCAAACCTTGGATCCAAGAGGAATAATGCGGTTTTCATTCTGGTCGTGGAACACTGGACCAGCTCTATACCCTCCACCAGCTGCTTGAGGGTTCATGGGAGTTTGCCCAACCAGTCCACATGTGTTTTCTGGATCTTGAGAAGGCGTTCGACCGCGTCCCCTGAGACATCCTGTGGGGGGGTGCTCCGGGAGCATGGAGTCCGGGGCCCTTTGTTAAGCGCTGTTCAGTCTTTGTATTCCCGGAACAGGAGTTTGGTTTGCATTGGCGGCAATAAGTCGGACCTGTTTGGTAATCTATACAAATCTATACAAGAGAAGGTATAAAGGGTGATAAAGGGTGATAAAGGGTGATAAAGAGGAAGTGGTCCGAGCCCAGGTGAACGGGTCGATTTAAGGTCGTCGAGAGGACGTCTCACGCTGTTCGGCTGAGTGACAAAGGCTCCCCAGGAAAGTCTATTCCAGGGTACTGGAGAGGAGGGTCCGGCCGTTTGTCGAACCCTGGATAAAAGAGGAACAATGCGGTGCCATCTGTCGCAGTGTACTCTGGCGGGAGAACCACATCGCACTCTTCAGGAGACCTCCATCCATCTGAAGCAAGTTGCCCCTGGATCGGCTGATCCAGGAGACAGCTCCACACGTCAAAGGGCGGAATAATCCCTGTACACCGAAGTAAGAAGAACACAGAGAAGTAGACGGCAGCAAGGGAGGAGGTGAAATAGCGCTCCTCTCTGTTCATGTGACGTGCCAAGTCCATCCATCCATCCATCCATTTTCTGCCGCTTATCCGGGGCCGGGTCGCGGAGGCAACTCTGCTCAGACTTCCCTCACCCCAGACACTTCCTCCAGCTCTTCCGGTGGGACCCCAAGGCGTTCCCAGGCCAGCCGAGAGACAGGGCAACTCCAGAGAGAGAGGGCAACTCCAGAGCAGTGGAGTATCCAGCCCCCGTCGAGGAGCTGGGTTCCGGAGTCCAAGCTGTAAGTGGAGGCGAGCCCGACTATATCTAGACGGTATCTCTCAGCCTCCCTCACAAGCTCGGGCTCCTTCCCCCCCAGCGAGGTCACATTCCATGTCCCAATAGCCAGATTCTGTGGCCGGGGATCGGGTCGTCGAGGCCTCTGCCGTCGACTGCCCCCCAATCCACAATGCACCCGACCCCTACGGCAGCCTCTGTAGGTGGTGGGCCCACAGGAGGGGCAAGTCCCCCGACAACATAGCTCCGAGGGTCATTCGGGTGCTCAAACTCCCCCACCACGACAAGGTTGCAGTTCAAGGGGGAGTCACCACCGTTTAAAAGTTTTGTATGTTGCTATTTGAGTATATGATTGTTGATTTTGCTTACATATGACCTCTATTATACGAAGAGTGCCTCATACTGTATTGACACTAATTATTGACCTCTGGGGTCAGAGGTCAAAAGGGGAATTGAAGGAATATAGTGGTTGAACATTTGTTTTCTGTGTGACAACTGGACATATTGTATTCAGTTGTGTTTCTACAGTACTGGGTTTTCTCCCACTGCCCAAGTTGGGAAAACACAGCTATAAATCCATGTTCAGGGACATTCCAAGTTGGTTGGCGATGTCTCCTCAGTGCTCTACTTGCAAAAACATGGTCAAGGTAAGATTGGATCAACAGATAAGAGGTCAGAGGTCACTTTGTCCCACAGAACGTCAAGCTCTGAGAAGAACCAGTTTGAAGCAGTTTTGGGAACAAAGGAATAGCAAATTCACTATAGCAACGCATACATCACGAGGAACCGACCAATGTGAGGTTGAGGTGGTGTATGCAAATGTATAAATATGAACCACGTGTTGCAGTTGTGCCCTTCTTCATTGTAAACCTGGCCTGCACACTTGGGTCTGCAAGGAAGAACGGTCTGAGCTCGTATTATGTAATCTGATATATGTATTTTTGTAATCTCTTGTTTGTGTGATTATTAAATTCACTATTGAAGAAATTAACTCTGTTCCTGCCTCTCCCGGATCAAACGAACAAGCAGGAATTCAGGGGAACACAGGAACGAATTCCAACACTAAGCATCTCTACCTAAAGTCAGTAACACGATTTCTCTAGATTAAACCAGTCTGAGATGCTATATCTAAAGACAGTAACGGGATTGATTTTTTAAAATTTTTTTATTAAACCAGCCTGAGCAGCTCCATCTAGAGACAGTAACGTGATTTTCTAAATCAAACCAGCCTGAGCAGCACCATCTAGAGACAGTAACGTGATTTTCTAAATCAAACCAGCCTGATCAGCTCTATCTAAAGACAGTAATGTGATTTTCTAGATCAAACCAGCCTGATCAGCTCTATCTAAAGGCAGTAACACAATTTGTCTAGATTAAACCAGCCTGAGCAGCTCTATCTTAAGAAAATAACATGATTTTTTTCTCAATTAAACCAGCCTGAGCAGCTCTATCTTAAAGGAGTACAGTAGGATTTTCCCGAATTTTAGGAAAGAACCGCCCTCTCCACCTTTTGAAAAATGCACGCAAAGCTCTACCTGCTCCCGAGATGGAACGCCTACTAAAACGTGTGCGAGAGACATGAACGAGCCCAGTTCTCCTCGTGCACGCACTGTTTACAAGTCACAAGTCAGCATCGCTTACACAAGCTCACTTTACAAGAAGATTTGAACTTTTTCCACTAATCAACCCTGGAAAGTTACAATATAGACATAGATAACTTTTACTGGAAGTGATTTGAAATGGATTTCTCCAAATAGAATGCCAAACTTTACCTGTCGAGTAGAAACTTCGCGACTGAAGCATCAGTGGGAAGCCCAACCTGGGCTTTCAGCGCACGCCATCGTGTGAAAGAATCTCCCAAAAACACTCTGGTCTTGTTTCTCTCTTCCGAAGCCTTTCTCTTCTTCTCATACACTTCGAAGACACTTTTTCTCTTTTGCGACCCTCTGCCATTTTTAAAGTACCCGGTGAGAACTGCGAGCTCGCTGAAGGCGTAGCTCACCATATACACCTGAAAGCGCGCATGCGCAGAAAGTGAAAACTAATAGATCCACGCTACCTGGGGACGAGCACATACGACGGCCTTGCGTAATATATCACCAGAATGATTGACAGTTGGGAGTACCAATAGTCTTGATGATCCACCCGGAAAAAGAAAATCCTCCTGTACACCTTTAAGACAGTAACATGATTTTACTTGATTAAACCAGCCTGAGAAGCTCTATCTTAAAAAAGTACACTCAAAAATGAAATGACAGAATTGTTTTTTCAGTGTGACATGATTTTCCTCGATTAAACCATGATCCAAGTGGAGGAACGTGGGAGCAGCGCTTCAAAGGGTTGAGTGGAACTCTCCACCAACGGCTGATCCCACGTTTCATCGGGCTCATCCATCCCTCCGGACAGGGCCTCACAGCCAGAGACAGGTGAGCCGTTTAGGGACTATTCAGTAACAAGAACTTAGAGCTGTGATTTCACTTGTATATAAGTTAAAGATGTAAAGCAAAGTTGGACTCATCAGGTGATGAAATATACATTAAATGTCCACCAATGACTGTTGAGATGGTTGATCATTTAGTTTTAAACGTAGTAAACATAGAAAATACTTTGGCTGGTTATTGTGATTAAATTAAATTACATCTCACAACAAAACATGCTTTTAAAATAACAAAGACATTTGATCCAAATTACATTGAATTTAATACAAGAGACCCATTCTACAAAACAAACCTTTCCTCCTGCAATTAGCCTTTCAATACCACCTCACTCCGTGTGTGTTGTCCTCACAATCAATCAAAGTGATCTGGTGTCTCCTGGTGTTGATCTTAAGAGTCTCTCAACTTGTGGAACCTGTGCATTTAACACTTTTCTTTTGTCTACAGTGTGTTGTGGGAATCTCCCAGAACCTGTATCTCGCCCACCTTGCTGCTCCTCCTGTCACCTGCAGTACAAGGTGATTTCGTCTGTCCACTTCTGGCTCTAAAGACTCTTCTGGCTGTTTGTACCTACATGAACATCATTACATGCAGCTTGTTTACCAGAGCTTTACTTCAGGTCATTGCACAGCTAGAAAACTTTAGTTTAGTAAGTCTCAGTAAGGTCTGAGTGTGTATCACATGTTTAGGTGCAACCAGGGTTGGGTAGTAATGGAATACATGTAACAGTGTTACATAATTAGGATACAAAAAACATATAACTGTAATCTGTTACAGTACATAAAAAAATGTGTAATCTCGTTACAGGTATGCTCGATAAAAACTGGGATTACTGAGCAGGATTACAGTAGAAATCAGATGGAATAAACTAGAAATGCAGCTGTCACATGCGCCATGCACTGGCATTGCGACACTTCCCGACGCTTTCAGGCTGACAATCCATGCTTTGCCATGGATTCTGCAGACAGTTGCTTTCATCACTATGTTTTAAAGTCGGAGAAATCTCTTAACCTCTCTGTACAATGCAAACTATGTCTCCCAGCCGTGAAAGTGCTGTGAACGTCCAGGAACTGGACATCTCACCTGAAGAAACATAGAAACATAAAACCTGCTCACTTTCACTGATACACACATGGACTCTGTTTACTAGTTTTATTAGCTCGTAATATGCTTCCTACCTGTTCTCAATACGTTTAGAGGCTCTTGTGTTTTAGGGATTAATTGGGGCGACACGTGCCATCACTTTTTTCTTTTTACTCAATGAGTGATTCATGCTGCCAGATACAGCCTCTCATCAAACATTCACATTTATTCTGGAAAAAACCCAACATTAAAACTAATGAGGAAACGGGGCGAGAGAGAGAGAGAGAGAGAGAGAGAGAGAGAGAGAGAGAGAGAGAGAGAGAGCGAGAGAGAGAGAGAGAGAGAGAGAGTTTTAGAAAAGATGGGCACATTTTCTTGAATAGAAATTGAAAGCTTTATTTGTATTGTGGTTTTGATTCTCTAAAAAAAAAAAATCAATGTTAGACACCTGATTGGTTACTGAGTTTTGATAGTTCAAAACTTGTTAAGTGCAATTTGTGTCTGCTGTGTATAAGATGTGTCAATACACTGAGCAGATGACACTTTCTATTCTTTCTTGTCATTTTTTTATGTTTTATTATGGCCAGGCAAGAGTAGAGGCACGGCTTTTCAGAGGTTGATGGACTCTGTGCTGCGCGACCTCGCTTTCGTTTCTGTTTACCTGGACGACATCTTGGCTAGTTCTTCAGTTGAGGAGCATTTTTCACACCTAAAGCAAGTTTTTCAGCGCCTTGAGCAGGGGTGGGCAATTATTTTTCCGAAGGGGCCAAATGAGAAGCATAAAATATTGTGGAGGGCCTTGCCAAAAGTTTAAACTCTATTCTGCATATGAATTTTATTTCTAAATTGAAAGCAGTGAATGGCATTGTTTACACATGCTGGTAAGTGTCTGTGTTATTATTAGGTAAAGAGAAAGTGAGGGTTATTTTAACAAAAAATGTTTTTATTCAGTGCAGTTATTCAAAACAATTGTAAACATGAAACATTTGTAACTCTTTTTTGAATTACATTAACCAAAAACACTTTTTTCTATTAAGACATCACAATGTCTTTGTATGCCAAATATCATTAACAAGATATGTCACATTATGATTGTCAAACTGCCAAGCTGTGCAGACAAAAAGTAATAGTGAACACACATTTGGGTATTTTCTTGTTCAGTGAGAGAAATCTAGCCTTTGCTGCCCTTTAACGAGTGCATCAAAGTCAGGTTGAATGTCTGAGGTGGAGATGCGAAGCACAGCTGACAGATGATCATCAGTAAGAGAGGATCTGAACCTGGATTTGGTAAACTTCATTACTGAGAATGTTTGTTCACATATGTAGGTAGATCCAAACAGAACCCACATCTTCTGAGCATGTCTCCTCATGTTTGGAAAGTTCTCCTCCTTAAGAGATGAGTAGAACTCCAGCAGTGATGCTGACTTAAAGTGCTCTGCCAGTACTGTGTCAGACTGCAGGTCAATGAGCTCCAGCTGAACATCACTGGGTGCATCATCTACTCTGCAGGCAAAGGGAGAGGAAACCAGGTGCATTTCATCCTCAATGTTTTTACAATCATCAAATCGCCTTAAAAACTCACCATGCAAATCTCCTAACATGGATGAGTACCTGCAGAGATGATTGGCTGATGGTTTGACTTCTTTAAGGGTTTGCATGTGAGTGAGAGTGTTGTTCTGTAGTTGACTTGAAAGAAACAGCAACTTTCTCATAAAAGCCTTCACCAGGTTATGCATGTCATGAACGAAAAGGCCCTTGCCTTGCAGTTTAGTGCGCATTTCATTCATCAGTGCCGTCACATCAACAGCAAATGCAAAATCTGCCATCCAGTTCATATCTGAAAGCTCGGGGATGTTTTTGCCTTTCATCTCACAAAACTCTTGAATCTCTGTTTTCAGGTCCCAAAATCTTTTGAGCACTTTGCCCAGACTGAGCCATCTGACAGCTGTGTGGTACATGATGTCACCATGTTCATTCTCATGCTCCTCTAAAAGTGCAACAAACTGCCTGTGATTTAATGCTCGTGCCCTGATAAAGTTAACCGTTTTTGTTACAACATCAATAACATGGTTAAGTTTTAGCACAGACCTGCATGTATAATACAATGTATCAACACTAAATGATGCTCTGTGCCGAGTTCAGTCACTTTATCTTGGATCTGTTTCAAAAGTCCGACATGTTTTCCTGTCATATTCGGACAACCATCAGTAGTGACGCCTACCAGTTTTTCCCATTTCAGTCCAAGCTTGACCATGCATGCATCGACCTCCTTGAACAGATCGTTTCCCGTTGTCGTTCCTTTTATTGACCTCAATGCTGCCAGCTCCTCCGTAATCTTGAAGTCCTGCCTTATTCCCCGGAGAAACACCAGTAACTGGGCAGTGTCACGGACACCACAGCTCTCATCCAAAGCCAAAGAGAAAAAGTCAAAACTTTCAACTCCACTTTTGAGCTGACATTCGAGATTCTCCGCGATTCCTTTCACCCTTCTGGTGACGGTTCGCCTGGACAGCGGGACTTTTTCAAATGCTTCTTTATTCTCAGGGCATATTAGCGCGGCAGAGCCCACCAAGCACTCTTTCACAAACTCGCCAATCCGAGAACGGCTTGCTGTTTTTAGCGATTTTGTGGGATATAACGAAGCTGGTCTTGGTCGCTGCATCCCGGGCTGTGTGTAGTTTGCTAAAACAGCCTTGTTGTTTTGCTAGCTTTGCTAGCAAGTCTTCTGATATTCGCGCTCTCTCAGCCTCCGCCAAGTGTCTGTATTTCTCCGCGTGTTTTGTCTCATAATGCCGACTCACATTGTACTCCTTAAACACGGCGACGTGCTCTCCACAAACTAAACAGACGGGTTTACCACCGACTTCAGTAAACAAATATTTAGTGCTCCAAATCTTCTTGAAATTTCGGCCTTCAGCATCCACCTTTCTTTTCTTGACGTGCCCGTACATCATTGAGGGGCGACAATCACATGCACTGAGAAGCCGTCGGTGGGGAATCCACCGCCGCCATCTTGTTCGGCCATTTTGATCCGAATCACCACCCCAGCGCGACTGTTGGTGGGAGGCAGTACTACATGCAATATGTTTTGTTCCGACGCACAATTACAGCGTCACTGTCGGTGGGAGGCAAGAGAACATGATCCGCAATGCAACCGTGCTCCTCCAGACTTGAAACCTCGCCAGTGCGGTATAAAAATGGTGGTGTACGGCCGCTGACATGCTTGTTTGTGGACGCCGCCATTATTACTCACGGTCAGCGCCATACTACTCTCAAAACGCAAACCTCGCCAGTGCGGTATCACAATGGTGGCTTATGGGCACCGACATACTTGTTTTTGGCCGCCGCCATGCGTGTTTGTGGTCGCCGCCATATTTAAAAGGACAACTGATGTCACTGCTTCAGTTACGTCACGGTTTCATGGATCATGTTCAGTTTGAAGAAGCACAAGAACACTGGAGAAACATCCAGGTAGATATTATGTGAATAGAGCTCAGAGTGTTTATAAGGTCCAGAGCCAAGTGGATTGAAGAGGGAGAATCCCCCCCCCCATCATATTCCATATTCAATATCTCTCTGAACCTATTTCAACAAGACACTGCAGCTGGAACCACATCTGTAGAGTTCAGCTACTAAACTGATCTGCCTTCTTCATTCATGCAGTGACAATGTGTGGTGCATTAAGCAAAACTAACTACAAAAATGGAGAGTAACTGTAGTTACTTCAGAGTAAATGTCCATGACAAACCTTCAAAAAGTACCTCTGACAACTTTAAAAGAATAAAACCATCCATGAATCACGTCATTGTTCTTTATTATATATTAAAAGCACTTTTAAAGACAAAACCAAACAAATCCACATGAGCAAGCGTGAGCGACTGTGGAAAGGGAAAAAGTCCCTCTAACAGGAAGAAATCTTTGCAGAAACCAGACTCAGAGGTGGAGGCATTCTGCTGGCCGGTTGGGGTGAGAGGATAGAGGAGAGGACAGACAGATAGATAAAAGATACACTCTGAAAATTGGGACAGGAGACTTCAAACCACTATATTGATAGACATCCGGCAGGGAGGATGAGAGCACAGACGACAGGAGCTTGCTAGAACTTTCTCCCACTGGCTATGATGACCTGTGCTTGAAGCCTTGTGTGACCTTCAGCCATCAGGATGTTGATGATGATCTGAAAAAGATGGACAAGGTGCATGCAGATAGGTTTCAAAAGACACAAAATATTGACCACTACTTCTATGATGTCCTCCATTGATTGATCATCTTAATTCTGGAAGCATAACATCAAAAATGTAATCGATGAGTCTCAGGTCCCCCTTCTTGATTTCCATGACCTCCTCCATCTCTTTCAGCATCTCGAAGATCTGTTGCAATACAGACGAATAAAAATAAACAAACTGAGCTTATGTTACATAAAAAATCTCAAACTTGATTGATGAGTCATAGGAGTGTTCTGCATGCAGACATGCGACACTCAATTCCTTTACGGTCTCTGGATCCGTGGTCAGCACAGATGCTGTGTGCATTGTTGGGTGTGCATATGAATGCTCCATGCCCACGCATTCGCTGCTACGATGACGTGACATTCTGATTGAACACTGCGTCTGAAAAAATATTTAAATCAGAATCATTAGTATTTGTTCAAATGTACTGATCTCTCATTGATGATTGCAAACTGACAAGCATCCAAGTGATTCATTGCAGTATGTTATATATAAGATATTCAATCTCCCTCACAACCATTAAACTTTCTCTAATTTGGATGCTCTGATAATAACACAGAAATCCCAGTCAGGTTGTAAAAATCCAGAAATGCAGTATGATAAAAAATACCAGTACGGGTCTAAATAAACCAACACATGGAACAAAGATAAAAAAAGAGCAACATAAACTTTGAGCTGATCTTACTTGAATTGCTCCCAACATAACTATACAACGACTCTTCCTCTCACTAATACTGATATAATGACACCTATCAACCATGTCCTACTTATTAGTGCAGGCTGATGCACACCGTTTTGAGGCTTTTCACCCACGTGACAAAATTCAGCCATTTAGGACGTAAACGCAACTAAATGTTGTGATGAAACTGCAGTTAGCAGGAGTGATAAGTAAACTGTGAGTTGTCTGGACGGAGAAATAAAGCAGCAGATATGTGGACAGACTGACACAGTTGGGGAGAGATGAACATATCTGTTCCCTCATGGAAGGTTGTGAAGCTGATCTGGCTCCGGTCTTCCAGTGCGAGTATAAACATAGTCTCTAAATACTGGTATAACTCCACCTACTATTTCGTTCTTATTAGTGCAGGCTGATACTTTACACATAGAAAAAAATGCAATTATTTACCTTAGCAGAAGACAATCCTTTACTCTGTTGAGCTTCGAGTACACGTGTGAAGAAAACAATGCAATGGGAACAAATGTGCGTTTGAAGCGCGGCGCACAGTTTTTTTCCGGCGAGTGGGTCCTCCAACGTCACTTCCGGTGGGTGGGCCTCCGAAAACGTAATTCCCGACGTTCCGCGGGGTCTGATACGTCACTTCCTGTATGTCGCTACAGTAAACGTCACTTCCGGTACGCATATTTTCAAAATGGCGGCGACCGGTAAATAAGTATGGCGGCGCCCGCAACACCGCCATTTTTGATTCTCCACCGACATCTCTTGCATGCACTGATTGACTTGTTTTACGGGTTACGTATACGACGTACGTAGGTTACGTACACTGTACATAAATAAACAGGCTTCAAAGTAAAAGCATTTCCGTTTTAGTATATAGAGCCGATGGTTTTAGTCCACACATTAAAATTCGAAAGAAGCTTTTGTTTTCTTAATTCTAAGCAACCTTTCGCGGGCCGGTCAGAATCGGGTCACGGGCCGCATTTGGCCCGCGGGCCTTAAAATGCCCAGGTCTGGCCTTGAGGAACATGGCCTAATTGTCAACCCTGCTAAGTGCCAGTTTGGTCTGCCTGTGATTGACTTTTTGGGTCATCGTATTTCAACTCAGGGTGCCATTCCATTGCCTTCTAAGGTGCAAGCGGTGACAGATTTCCCTCGTCCAGCCTCGGTTAAGGCCCTGCAGGAGTTTTTGGGCATGATTAATTTCTACAACCTTTCATATTGAGATTACAACTATATACCAAATAAAGGTTTTATCAGCTCTATCAATTACAATGGTCAAATTGTCTCAATGGCTACAGACAGAAAATCGTGGATTTAAATCCACCTGGAGGTGTTTGTGGAATTAACTTGTGTGTGCATGTGTTTCCTCAGGGTTCTCTGGTTTTCTTCCATAGTCCAATTAAATGCATGTTAATGGTAATACTAAACTGACTCTCTGTGTATGTCCCGTGGTAGACTGATGACGTGTTCTGTTTCTTTTGAAACGTGTTTTCAGTGACGGCCAGACCAGACGTCAATATAATGTTCAGGAAAGACTCTCAAAAAACTTTCATTCAGGCTCTTCTGAGGAAGTCTTCTGGATGTCTAGAGACATCGTCTTTAGTTGTGTTCTGGACCTACATGTTGACACAAAGAACAGTGGCTGTGTAAAACACATTGGTTACTGTGGAACTGTGCTGTGTATTCATCAACAACATCTCACATGTTGGAAGATAAACAAGAGCACGGAGCAACATTTTATCAAAAATAATTTATTTATGAAAAATTATTCATTAGAATAAATTGGTTATTTATCAAATAATAATGACATTGGGCCACCACCAGCTAAACTGGAAATAGTTAATGCCAAAAAAAGTGTTATTTAAATTGATTAATGTTTCTCTTTAGATATAACAATCTTGAATAACAGGGAAGGTGTGAGATTCGAGCGCAGGCTGTTTCAAACCAGTGAACCAGGACCGCTTGACCCGTCAGCTAGAAAGGGTATGTACTGGGTTTCAGAAGATGGCAGTGCCTCGAAGTCAGTGGGGACGCGCACTGGGTGGATGTCTGTGACTCCCCCCCCCCCCTTTTTGTGCGAGTCCCTTGCGAAGATCGTGTGATAATCGCGGGAGACCTCCTCATACAAATGCATCTCCTTGTTTCTGTTGTGGTAAAGTGCGAGCCTCAGCAGAGCGTTGCTCGGTCTTTGACTCGAAGCCTGAATAAGGTTCTTCTGGTACAGACATGGTCTGTTTACCTGAAATGTCTGTATTCTCTGGTTGAGTCATTGGAGCGTGCACAACCATGTCACCTTCGGTGCTCGGTTTTGTACCCTGAAGAACCTGTTCAAGGTTAACATGGTGAGTGCTGGTGATGGTTTTGGTTGTGGAAATGAGGAGAGTTGTGTCATGCGTGTCGTCGCTGGTGAGGGACGAAGGCAGATTGTCAATGAGATGAGAATTAGTTCAAGATTGTGGAATGAACTGTCAGTTAACATCTCTAAAGGTGGAAATGCGGTCACTTTAATCTGACCAGGTGTCAGATTTTGGACCCGTGGGTTGGCTGAACGATGGCTGTTAGAAGCTGGGTGGCCTAGTTCTTAGCCAATGGGAGTCGGGCTGACGACTTGGGACCAAAGGCGCCGTTTGGTGGCAGCGAGTCGGTTTAGGATGTCCTGACCAATAAGCAGTTCTTCTGTGTCCAGATCAGTGACGTGGATGGGATGCGTCGCTGACATGTCCTGGAAAGCTGTTGACCCAGACACATTGAGTGATGTGGTGCAAGTCCTGAGTGAAGCCTCGGTTGTTTATGCTACACTCTTCCACCTGAAGTGGCTTTCCTTAAGTGGCATGCGCAAGCGTGGTTCTAGCAACCCGTGCGAAGGTGTCTGAACACATGAGGGGGATTTCTGACCCAGTACCAAGCAGTGAGAGAGTGTCAACAACCCCTACCACCACTGAAGTGTATCTGTGGTTGGCATAG